>NC_056741.1:845458555-845746055 GCF_019279795.1 Protopterus annectens | reverse complement strand
CAGTGCATGACATCCTCTTCTGATGGTTGCCAGAGCCCCTTCCAGATGTGTGTATCACTGATGTTTTGACATATGTTCTGTACATTCTCTCATGTTCTGCTTAGACTGGCAGCTGTCCTTTTGTCAGATGGTGTACCCATTGTATACAGTCTGTGATGAAAGGAGATGCTGCCAACACAGCTAGCTGGAATTTTATAAATAATTATATGTCATCTGTGAATATCGAAATGATTTATATAAGATGCTTGTGTTAGAACTGTATGTCATGTGTATATTAAACTCCTCTGTACAGATGTTTGTGTTGAAAAGGTATTTTTTTAAAGTACTTGTGCTTAAAATGTATCCACTGTGTGCCCTCCTGGAAGAGAACAGAAATGTACATGTACTGTTGTAACTGTTTAAATGTATGTTAACAGAGGTAACAGGAGGGTTAACTTCAGTCCAACAAACTTTAGCAAATTAGATTAAATTAAATTACTTTATAGGCTATGCAATAAAAGATGGTATCTTTCACTTTTCAATAGAGCTAGAGACACAGAGTCTGTGCTGGAAAGCTTTCTGTATTGTCATCGGAGTGAACTAATTACTACCTAAGAAAAATCTGAGGTCTGTGTATTTGTACAGGTAGATGCTAAATACTGCCAGCTTCCAGCAGTGAGGGTTTCACCTGGGAATTAGAAGTCGGGTGACAAGAAATTATGTCATTCTGCAAGCTATCCCAGCAATAATATTGTAGATATTAATTTGAGAAGTTGGTCTTATAGAGAGAGAGAGCATTCTGTATTCTGTCTTGGACCTGACAACAACTAGAAGATCCATTCACCACATCTGCCTTGCTCTATTAGTAAGTTCTTAGGTTATAGTAATTCTCTTAGATATAGTCAGGAGTGTAGTGAAGCTTAGTTTTGATATTTTTCTTTATTTATTTGAGACTGTCCTGCAATGTTGTTTTAAATATTTCCAGTGGTTTGAACTCTGAAGTCACTGTGAATATATATTTAGTATTGTCTTGATCTTTTATTATTTATTATTAAATATATTAAACCTTTCATTGTGGTTGATCTTTGTAGCATTATTTAAGTTTTGAGAGTACTTGCATATTTATTTGGTGACACTGTGTGGGCCACTCCTAATTGCCTTGCTCTTTGTCATACTAACATTTGTATAAATATTAATATTAATATTCAGTATATTGGGTACCCTTGGAAGAGCCTTAAGGTAGCTGGCAGGAGTGACTGGTGGTAGGGAAAACTACCTTATAGTCTGGGCAGAAGGGGGCGTAGCTAGTAAACCTGTGCCAGCCTTTCCCAGGTGTGTGTGTGTGTGTGTGTGTGTGTGTGTGTGTGTGTGTGTGTGTGTGTGTGTGTGTGTGTGTGTGTGTGTGAGTGTATGTGTATGTGTATGTGTAAACCAAACCTCAAAGAGTGTGTGTCAGCTACTTGGGCAGGGACACGATGCACTGGTTGGACAGATGGTGTGCTGGAGGTCTTGGCTTGGTCACTCAGCTGAGATCTCAACTCTATAGCTGTGCCAGTGAGGAGTCTTACTGAGGATCTGGAAAAAGGGGGAAATACCAGCCTCAGACTGACTGTGGTCTCTGTGTGCTCTTAAGGGAAATTGCACTTGATGCAGACAGCTGCATCTGGAAATACTGTGTGCGTACTTGTTATCCTCTCAGTGAACATCCCCCACTGTTGCCAGTGGTGAGGATTGAGGCTCTTTGATTACTGTTCCAGTGATGGGTCGTCACACAGCCCTAGATGTATGGGTGTGCCTCTGGGCCATCTTCATCCTTCCTCTCCCAGAGCAACAGTGTAGCTCTTTTCACACATCTGTTGAGCTACACAGTCCAGTGGTACTTGTGCTTACCAGCTTTATTCCCTCTACACTCATGTGTCATATTGTTTGCCAGAGCTTCTTGGGACACAGTACTATAGGCCCTATAGTGTGCTATAACCGGTGTGCCTGTGTGGACATTGATCATGTTTCCTGATGCTTTCTATCTTCACTGTGCCTTGCCATGTCTGTCCTGTCTTCTCTCTGTCAGTTCTCTTGGCATCCACCATTGGTCACTCGTACTATCTGCAGCTCACATTAGTGTGAGTTTGTAGGCAGGGCTGTCCTGTTGCTCAATAGTATTCACATTTCTCTCCTGTTATTCTCATTATGTGTAGGAATACATGTGTTGCCTGTCTGCAGCAGACACCTTGACATGCTCGCTTCCCTGCTTACTTACTGGCTTCTGTCACATTAGACAGACTCTTCTGGTATGCCTGTTCTTGTCCTGTATGACCCATACTCATTCAGCTGTGTTCAGTGCATTGTTCTAATTTTATTTTGAAAACGGGTTTATCATAACTTGAAATTGTACTGTTGTATACTCCCTTACAATGGGCTTGCACTTTTAACATGGCCCCTAACCTCTGAGGAAGCAGTCCAGCTCTCCTTCCTCACTTTCTACTGCAGTTTGTCTATGGGGTACTTCTATTATTGTGCACTTATTTTTCATGTAATGCTGCTGTTTGAACTGTTTGTTTTGAGAACATGAAAGCTTCTAGCCTGCCAGTCAGCATCTATAAGTTTTATGTGTTGCTGTGCTTGGTGTAATTACTGGGGAACATCTGAACATATTTATGGTAAGATCTTGATGGTGTTTATGTCTAGTATGTGTCTGCTTGTCATCTTGGCTTGTTTGGGCTTCCTGCATTCATTTTCCCATGTGTTCAGTTTGCACCTTATGAGGGGACACTACCTTTTTTTATCTACAGCCTCTTTGGTACTATGTTCTGGTTTGCTGCTTTTTTACAGTCTCCCTTACCATAGTATTCTGGAGGGGGTATTTAAAACTTTAATGAAGAATATCACTAGTTTATGTTGAGTTTAACCAGGGATAGGGATACTATAGGCATAGTACACAAGACTGGTAAAAAAAAAAAAAAGGTCTAAAAGGTTTTGTACACCATTGGTCCAGTTGATCAATTGTTCTAGGGAATCGCTATTTATTCAGTTATTTGAAGGCATAGGTAGACCAGTTTATTGATGGATGGTTAAAATCTCCCACCAAAAAGGTATTTTTCATAACTGATATTTAAGAAAATATATTCAGGAATCTCTTTTGGTCCCCTGGGGAAGTAGAGGGCATCATATAAAATGCAATAAATTGATAAATTGTTTTGGTTACAGTAAGTTGGATTTCAGTGAGTTCAGTTTGTGGGTCTCTGGGGACCTGCTTTAGAGGTAATGTGGTTACTGATAAATATGGAAATGCCCCTTTAGTTTGTCATGTTTGAATGCATGATAAATGCTAAACCCAAGTAAGGGAGAGAATGATACTTTTACAATGAAACCAAGTCTTAGTTACAACAAAGATATGTGTTCAAGTTGCAGGAGAGCATTAAGATCAGGCAATCTGTTATTTAGACTTCTGGAACTGAGAAAAGCAGCTTTGGTATAGTTAGAATTAGTATTTGCTGTTGTTTTGTCTATTTTGTTGGGGTGTCCATTAGGGAGACTCTGCCCAGAAAAGACACTATGGAGGTAGCAAGTGTTTTGGGCACTAAGCAAAAGCCACGAGTGGTGCAGGCCATCCTTTGCAAACCAAGTTGGTCTGGCTGCATCTCAGTCCAAACTGACACAAACTGGATCAACACCAACTACTTTGCCAATTCCTGAAGCCAATCATCTTTTTTATTTTTATTTAGGCATTCTCTGCAAGGATCCCTCAATACTCCATGCTAGTCTCACTCTTCATTTCCCTTTGTATTGAGGACTCAACAAATTGTGTTAAACCTCAGTCATAGCACTATATGCCAATGATATAATTCTTTATTGTACAGGCCTCTCTAGTTTCAATGTGCAGGATCAACTTCAATTTTACTTTAATAAATTAGGCCAGTGGCTCTCAAATGACAAACTAAAATTAAGTGTAAATAAAGCAGCAACCATTCTGTTTAGTATCCCTGAAAAATTATATCAGTTTAACCCTCTGTATTTGACCCACACAAAAAAAAAACACAATCCAACATGTGTCACATTACAAACACCTAAGACTTCTCATGGACCCCAATCTCTCAGTTAATCAGAATGCAAAAAATGTTACTGACAGTCAATAACAGCTCAGAACTTTCTACACTGTTCCACACTGTCTCACCTTTCAAGCTTAAAGATCACTTGTATAAATATTCTTCTATATCCCTAATGAAAAATGTCCTTCCCATAACCATTCTAAATTCCAAACAAAATACCTACTCTTTTGAAACTGCTATAAGTAAATCTGCCACTTTGTCACACTTGCTGCTAGGACAATCACTTATTGTACTACCCTAAAGAATGCTAATCGGTTATCTGCTCCTACTCATACCTACATCCCGCTAGCCAACTGAACTTTTAAACCTCCCTTCTCTGTCTACTGTCCTGTTCCCAAAAATAAACTAAAAATTAAATCATCCCACTAAGATTTGTATGGTGGCACCAATAACTAACTCCCACATTCCAGAGATCTCATTTTCATAAGTCAATAAGAGATGAGCCAACTGGAACAAACGTCCCTCAGACAAAAGAAATGTTACCTTATTCTCACAGTTTAGGGAGGAAATTTTAAAGCACAATTATAGGGGGCTATAACCGTTCTTGTTTCATTGCAAGGACTAACTTGGGTTCTTATTAATACTTACCATTAATCCAAATAGCAGTTTTTGACAAGATTCTTGGTAGAAAACATCCTACTTAGTGTAGATATGCAAGATAAGTATTTAAAATTATTTTATTGTAAATATGTATTTCAAGCATGAATATAACTGCTTCTTTTTTCTCTTTTTTTCTTTCTTCTCTTTTCCGTCTGTTGGAAGTCAGGCAATATCATGTGTACAGTTTCTTTCTGCTTTCATTTCTTCTTCAAGTGCATTCAGCTGTCTCTATTTTCTTAATTGTATCCACTTGCTTGATTAACTGTGTACCTGAATGCTACACTCTATTACAGAAATATGGCTTAATGTAAAATTCTCTGATATAACCCATTGTAAAAATACTCTAAATATAAATACATTCAGGTTTTATACATCATGCTGTGTAACAAATGATAACTTTTATCATTTGCCTTTGTGTCAGGTCATAGCTGATAAAGGCCGTTGGACCAGCCCATCAGTTATCAAAATAAATAAATATGCAAAGAGGAGATATCCAGTCAAAGCACAGGTTATTGGAGAAACTACACTGAAGAACACTGGCTATGGGTTCTGCTGTAAGCATACCTTTGGCTCTAGACTGTTTTCAACCCATGGGCCCTTCCCACTTGTTATTTAAGACCCTTATAAACATATTTTTGTACTTTCACCTTCCAAATAGTTTTAAATATACATATTTTTGATTACTTTAAATTAGTTGTTTTGTTTTCCCTTGGTTCTCATTTAACAAATCTGCCATTCTTCAGAGTCCTCACATTACTTTAGAGAATTTTCATTATACTCCTCTTTAACTGACTCTCATCAGTTCTTGTATTAGATCTAAAATGTGTCCTTCAGTTATTCTATTACTTTCTTCCATAACTTCTCTGCTTTGTACTTTCCTTCCTACAGCTGTAAAGTGCAATCTGATCCTTCCTGAGCAGTTGTAACCTACCCTTATACCGAGTCCATTTATCATAACTACTGTATTATTTATTTGTTGCCTCTGTAACGTAAAACACAAGCATTCACAGATTTGACTTTTTAATTTATACTATTACCTATCTCTCTCTCTCTCTCTCGGAAGCTAAGTTCATAATACAGGTTTAACCTACCTTACTGCATTTATAGCCTTGGTTAATTTCTTCCAGATTTCACTTTCTCAAGGTATCTGTAAATCATTAATGCAGTGAATATAAAATTCTTCACCCTTTTTATTGCTGTTCTTCATAGTTTATAATTTTATACCATCTATGTTTTTGCCCTAATAGAACAAAGACTCCCAATTAACGGAGTATTGCTAGGCATGTCTTACTATCACACACTTACTTCTGATAGTCACTATCGTACATATTTTTTCTGTAAATATTAATTCTTCCCTCTTAACTATATAAAGATTCATTATACTTTGATTTTCTTTCATTCTGTCTGCATTTATTTTCTTACCTCTTTACTGCCCTTTTCAGGCAATCCTAAAACGAACACAGGAATGCATTAAAGTTCTTATCATGTGTCAAGCCTTTCCAGCCAGATGTGCCCTTTTGCAATTCAGGCATATGATAGCTGGTAAAGTAAAACCTCAATATCAGTTAATTTGCATGTTTCCTGAATCACAGTAATACTGCAATGTATTGCAGTAGTAACATATTTCTTGTGTAGGTAGTGGCATCCCCTCTGTTGTCACAACAAAGCATTTTGGCATTTAGTTTGTCTGTGATTCCGGCTCCAGTTATTTATTTCAGACAGACATTCCTGCAGGATGGCTAAGTCATTTGGGGATTCAGTGACTGCTCCTAGCTTGCAGTCATCTCCAAACATATTCAGCCAGAACCCTTTGGTATTGTCTTTTACTTCACAAAAGTAGATGCCAAACAGGAGAGGTCCCAGCACAGAACCCTGTGTGACTCTCGTGCGATAGTTAGAGACAAGCCAGTTTCAGATATGTCTTGAGGGACAGGAGGGAAGAGAGGGATAAAGTTAGAGCTAAATTTATTTGCCAGTAGGTATGCTATACCTTCATCCTCACTGTAGGTAACATAGCTGGCAATCAGCTCAGCTCATTGCTGTACTGTTCTTTTGTCATTGTTGTTGTTGTTTGTCTTTTGGCTTTTCCCGGTTAGGGGTCGCCACAGCGGAACTCCGGTCCGCTAATGATTGGCAGTTGTTTTTTATGGTGTCGAGTTGCCAGCCCGATGCCCAACCTTCAACGAAGGCACGCCCATTCAACGCATGTCTTTCGAACGCCCACTCGACCGCGGGGAGGACATGCAGACTCCACACAGAAGGCACTCCCAACCCAAGCTGAGAATCAAACGGGAGAACATCTTGCTGTGAGGCAACAATGCTACCGATGCACCACTGCGGTAGTTACAAACATATATAAAAATGTTTGTGATTGTCTTTGGCTTGAGTAGCTATTTTAGCCTCATACTTGGCTTTGATGGATTTTATTAAGCTCCTGAGTTTGTTTATTTCAGTGACAAGGGCTCTAGCATTCTTGGAATTACTCTTCTTATTTCTAATACTTTGTTTATCAGTTATTTTACTGCCTTTTCCCATTTCAAACCACTATTGGTTTTATTTTCTCAGTTTCATGGCTCCTATTATCTGCTTTGTTTACTATTAAATAATGATTATGATTTCCACATTATGCATACTGCCCTCAGTGAATTTTATGCTATTCTCCCACTTCCCCACTACTTATTCTGATTTATTCAGTCAAAGCCCCCCCCAAAAAATAACTCAACCTTATTATCTTTAACAATCCAGAAGATGATGTCATACTGGCTTTTATACTTCTCTCATTCGCAACCTTTATCCTTCATTAGTTTGGGTTTCGCCTGTAATTTCTGAGAGAAGAGAACTGCAGATATACCACCAGCACAAGTATGTCAAGCTAGCCATCAGTACTGCATGGCCTAGCCCTGGATCTTTGGTAAATACTGATAAATGTTTTATTTTATACTATCACAGAAGTTTGAGTTAACTATCAAAAAAGCTCACTATCTGCTCATGCATACAGTCAACTGTTTTTGTCCTGGATTGCTGAACTCACTGTTCTCAACCTTCTATATCCAGAATGTGGAACACGACCTGCCACAAAGTGGAACAAATGGGCAAAATATGGAACACTTACTAACACCTTACGTACAACTTCAACTAAGAAGCTCTCAGGATAGCTAAAATGTGTGACTGTATACTTATAACACGTTCATTGGATGAATTAATACGATTCAGTATTATTTTCCACGGATTTCAATTAAAAAAATGTTTAACACTCAATGTGTTGCAGACCCTTTTCATTGAAACAATGAGGAACATGGATTTTCTAAGACTGAAAATGAGGAATGTTCCTCATAATGAGATAAATCTGAGAGGTATGGCTGTACTATCTCTAAGTTGAGAGAAACTCAAACCATACCTCTCAACTTCTATGCTCAAGAAAGAAGAAAGCTAAGCACTGTTCCACGGCTGAGAATGAAATCCAAGCAAGCCCAAACTAAACGCAAGCACCCTTAAAACCTGAACTGAAAAATAGACCTTTGAGGAAATGAATCTGTGCTATGTTTTTGTATATTAAACAAACTTAAATTGAAAACTAAACAACGTAAAAAACAAAAAAACTCCAAAGCAAACTCAGAAGTAATCCAGGCAACAAATAGTATTCCAACTCAGGTTTTTAGCGCTTTCATCCACTTATTTTAATTGTGAACTTCCTCAGATTACTTCTGAGTTTGCTTTGGAGTTTTTTTGTTTTTTTATATTTTTGTATATATTGTGTTGTACAAGTTACTGCTTGATGTTATGCATTAAATATATATTTTATTGCAGTGTTATGTGATTTTTATACTGAACTATGATTGGATTCTTAGTTAATTGATTTTATTTGCATATAATATTTAAGTGACTTTTTAGCATTTGTTTGTTGGTTTGAAGAAGCAATTGATTCATAGGTTGGTACTAGGCTATCGGCCCTAGGGCCTATACAAGCCTAGCCATAACAATTCCCTGGGTATTTCTTCCCACAATATTTACTTCTCTGGACCCCTGTCTAGCAGGGCGACTGACATGATCCCCGGGGTGAATTTCCTATCTCCCATCCAATCATCAAGGTTCCTTTTGAAAAGGGCCAATGAGGTGCTCTGCTTGACATGTATGGGCAGTCTATTCCAGAGTATGGGGAGTCTCTGGGTCAGGAACCTATTCCTCCAGCATGTTTTGTTCATTGTGATGACAAGATTTAGATCCCTGGAGCGTGTGGCTCTGAGGGATTGGGATTTCTTTAAGTGGAGCATGTCCAACAGCTCAGGGTTTGACATGGCCTTGTATGTTAAGCAGAGATCGCCTCTGAGTAGACGATATGCCACGGAGTATAGCTGGTAATTGTGAAAGTGCTTATTGTCTCATTACAATGTTTTTCGTTTAGTTTGGGCTTGCTTAGATTTCATTTTCAGTCATGGAACAATGCTTAGCTTTCTTCTTTAGTTTCAAAATTTTGCTTGTTGCACAGGTTGTCACCTGAGGTGTATCTTTTTTTTATTCTTTGCTCAAGAATTCAGAACAAAGCCAAGAATAATGGAGAGGCTAAAGGTCAAAATCAGAGGAAGTTTTTAAATATTACTCTGAGTCACTTAAAAGTAATAGAACAGCATGTTTGGCATCAACATGTATTTTCTGAGCAATGCAAATTATGAAACTCTATCATGTGTATATATTATAAAGCATGTGTGAATGTTGTTGTTTTTTATATGTAATCTTTTGGGCACACTATAAGCTGTATTCAGTACTACTGTATTAAGTGCAACATTAAAACAGTGTCTGTATCCTCCTGAATGGTTATGGATTTCCTCATCTTTTATTTTACAAACCTACAGATGTGTTAACTAGCAAATATCACTAAACGCTACACAGGAGCTCAAGAAACAGGTAAAGTAACGTACATAATAGACAGACACATAAACAATACAACATCATAAGGCTCTGCATACAAGCATAAACTACACAACTGTTTCTGCTTAACAAAAATGAATCATTGCTGAAGATCTAAACTGTCAAAAATAATGACCATGGCACAGCCACATACTAAGACCATAGTTCTCAACCACTTGGCACAAGAATTCTGGACAAAGCCTGTAGGCGTCTGTAGCACTGGCAGTGAAGAATGGGCATGTCTATCATGGGGGGGGGGGGACATTCATCTCGGTACTACCTGAGAGGAGACATGGTCCATGAAGAGGCGAGTAGCTGTCAGACAATGCTAGGATTTGCACAGGGGAAGGGTGAGGGTAAGAGGGTAGATCATAACATAAAAATACCTTCCCCTCACTGAAGCAGTTGCTGACCGCCCCCCCCCCAATCCACATCAGCCCCAGCCTGAGTTAGTCCAGGGGATAAAGGAGGTGTTGGTAGATGCAGTGATGGATGGGGACACTGGGGTAGAAGACAGAAAAAAATGAAGCAAAGAGAGAGGAAAAAAAAAAGAATTCTGAACAAAGACAAAAATAATAGGAGGGACAAAAGTCCAAAATCAGGTAAAATGTTTAAATATTGCTGTATTCACTTAAAAAGCTAATAGAACAACAGGATTTGCATCAATATGCATTTTCTTAGTAATATCAAACTCTAATGTATGGTGTTATTGATTGTATTCCTCAGAAATTTACCAAATAAAAAACTGTAAGGGAAATGGAAAATTAGGGATGTTCTGCAAAACCAGGCAAAATTTTACAGTATAACTTGAACTGCTGAACTTCTGTACCTTGAAGCCTGTAAGAACTTCCTGTAAGATCTTATAAGAAACAAAACTACAAGATTAACAAAATTCCTTCAGGCAGTTAAAAACAGCTGTAGTCTTTTCTTAATGTTTCATATTCTCATTTTCCTGTTGTTGTCTTTAGTGCCATTGTTCAGTGGATTTCCCCAATTCTCTCAGATGTACATACATTTCTGGCTAGGCTTGCAGTTAACAATAATCAACCTGTTTAGATATGTGACGTCCTGATACACTGATTTGGATATTAGGTCTGCAGAATGGAAATACAACTAATTGCCAGGCAGAACAGCATCCTTTCCACCAATTTTAGGTTATGTGCACCTTTTTTAACATCACAGGAGAACTAACCATACAATTTTAGGTCCTCATATATCCTCAAACTGGAAAAATGATTTATAGCCTTTTTGTTTTAATGAGTGAGCCTAACCAGAAATATTCGTACAGAGAGATCTGGGGAAATCCATTATTGTCTGATGATCTAAAATTGTACCACTGGCAATCACGTAATTATAGAAAATAAAAAGTGCATTTAGAAATCTGATGGAGAAGATGCTTTTCTGCCCAACAAGCCATTCTGTTTCCAGACTGCAAACCTAATATGAAAGCCAGTGTAATAGGAGTGCCAGTTTCAGATTGTAAGGTTAACACAATTGCCATTAAACTGATTTATCAAGAGTAATGCATGTCTAGCTGTACAATGTATGTGTACAAGAGCTTGTGGAGTCTACAGATACGTGCCCAAGGACATTTTGCACCTATCATTGAATATGCAAGAGCCAGATATGAGGTTTGACTCCCACCACTGTGCACTTAATATACAAAGGGTAACTTTTCCTTATGGTATAAGTAAATGGCTTCTGTTATGGGTGGATAGAGTTTAACCTGCTGAAGAACGGAATCCCTAGACAGCATTCCCTGAAAAAAATGGCAGAGAAAACACTTTGTGTTTTTATGCAGAGGGCAAGCCTCCTACCACCTCTGCACAGCCCAACGTTATATATACCAACTCTACAGTTGCACCAACTCAAACAAGAGAATTTACCCTGGAAATTGTCCAGTCTTGCCAGAACTGTAGCGATCTTATCTGGAGCCTGTGCAACTCCATGAACTGGTACCTCCCTAAACTCAAAGTTGAGGAGCAAAAAAAAAAAAAAAAAGATAGAAAGAAAAGAAATGCAAAGCTCTTGTCAAACTTGAAGCCAAAAACTGTAACAGACAGCGTCAGTGCTTCAGACAAGCAGTAAATATAGTATCAGCTTTCATTTATGAGGCCTGATTATCCTTTAATACATCCTCAACCCCTTTTTCCCATTTTTTTTTTGCACATGGGGTCTGGGTGTCACTTTCAACAGTGACAATCATCTCAAGCCAAGGTTTACACCATCAGGTGGCTACCCCTGCCACTGTAGTTCATCCATACCACTCAGTTGCACACACAGTCGCACCTATGGCCAATTTAGAGTGTCCAGTCCACCTACTCATGTCTTTGGAATGTGGGAGGAAAATGGAGCACATCCACACAACCACAGGAAGGACATGCAGACTCCACACAGAAGGCTGAGAATTGAACCGGAGATCCTCTTGCTGTGAGGCTATAATGCAAACCTCTGCACCACTGCAACAGCCCAAAACACTGTGGCTATCCAAACCTCATTATCTTTGTAGTTTCATAAATCAGTATTCATACTACACTCTTTGCAGCATCAGCACTTAACAATTACTCTTATGGCGTCTCGTACCTGGGACAGTTGCCCCTTTTGCCCGACCCTAATTATGCCCCTAACTCACCCTGGATAACAGCCTAGTCCTGCTGCACACACAGAAAAGCTTTATGGTGCTCAGCTACAGGTCAGAATTACTAGGGAGGTACTCAAAAATAATTACTACATGGTATTAGATGAAATAGAATTACTGAAAGGTGACAGACAAGGAGGGGCAATTCTGAAGCACAAATAGTGTTACCATGCTACAGGAGAAATAACGTGGCACTCATGGTATGCAAATGACTACATAATGTCATGAAAGTGAGTGCCATCATGTTAATGAGACCCATACCTATGTAAATGATTAAATTAAACAGTGTATAATGGTATGCAACACTGTGGGTGCTAGCTCTGACAGTAGTCACAAATGCTTGCTGATCTGGTAATCATGCTACTATTCCTAGCTGAATGAGATGTGTGAAGCTTTGTAAACTGAGAAATCCTTGCATTCAGAATAGATGAGTGTTCAGACTCATGTAACTTAAGCTAAGAGTCATAACACTCATCTATTCTGAATGCAAGGATTTCTCAGTTTACAAAGCTTCACACATCTCATTCAGCTAGGAATAGTAGCATGATTACCAGATCAGCAAGCATTTGTGACTACTGTCAGAGCTAGCACCCACAGTGTTGCATACCATCATCCTCTCGGTATCAGACAGGTCAGCCAGTGATGGACATTGTCGAACACTACTATGTGGACAGGGACATCATATAGGAGATCATAAACATGTGCTGCCCATATTTTATATCAAAGGGGATGTAATGACTGGCTATTGTAGTATAAAAGAAGATTTGTTTAGCATTAACCGTACTAGCAACATGGAGCTTTCAGCATCCAAAAAGAGTTTCACAGACATCGGCCTCACAGATTCTGCAGGATGCGGAGGAGCATGTGTTGTTTTCAGAGTGCAGAGGAGAACTATAACTATGCGTGCATTTCACAATATAGTTAATTTCCCCTGAGATCTTGGGGGGGCAGTGATTGTACCCGTATTGCCATCAAGGCCTCACCTGCTCCACATCACATCTGGTATAGCAACCATAAGGGCTTCCGCTCCATCATCAACCAGGTGGTGTGCAATGCATAGGGCATTGTATACAATATGTCTATACACCTTCAGGATGGGGCTCATAATTCCCAAATCTGGCACATATATGACCTCCACCGGGTCACCGGGGTGACTTTCGGCAAGGTCATCAAGTCAATAGGTACACACAGTGTTAGCTACATAGGCCAGGATATGCTATTTCCTATTGAAGGAGGCTATAGGTCACTTATAAGGGTGTCCACTATGTTGCAAGTGACACAAGATATGACTTAAACTATGGATTATGACCCCAATCTGAAACCCTCAGAACATGACTGAAATGACGTACAATAACAATGCACATTCACAGACATGGAGTGTGTTTGGACTCCTGAAAGCAAGCTTCAGCTGCTTGGATACATCTGCAACCACATTGCTTTATGTACCTGAGACCTGCAGTTAGGGTGTGTGCCATGTTGCATAGTATGGTAGTATGGAAGCAGCTGTGACGTCCCTCCTTTGGGCCAGTAATCAAGGAGCCTCAATCCTCACCACTGACACCAGTGGGGAACGTCCATTTCAAACAAAAATGGATACACACAGTATTTTAGATGCAGTTCTCTGCACCAAGCACAATTTCCCTTAAGAGCACAAAGGGAGCACACTCCAGTCCTAGGGCTAGACTTCCACTCTGGGCCCCAAATAAGACTCCACCTTTCTCTCTGCAGAAACCAGTCTCTGTGTCTCTGTTCCAAGCAGCACACACACACACACACACACACACACACACACACACACACACACACACACACACACACACACACACACACACACACACTTTGAGATTTGAGTTTTGATTTACGCTCACACACACACACACACACACACACACACACACACACACACACACACACACAGCTGGCACAGATTTACACACTATACCAACTTCACCCAGACTATAAGGTAGATTCACTGCCACCAGCCAGCTACTTTAAGGCTCTTACCAGGGTATCCAGTTACTCTCAATAAAGTCAATACTTATACAAATGGTAGTGTTTCCAAGCCAAGCAGCAAGACTTTCAGGACCATGAAGCCACAGTGCCACCAAATAAATGCAATTACTCTCAAAGGTTAAAATATTTTCTAAAAGATCAGCCAGAATGAAAGGTATAGATAATATTTAATAATAAATAATAAAATAGAAAACATGAAAATACTGAATATCTATTTACAAATAAACACCAGAGTTTTAACTCACAGGAAATATAAAAAACAACACAGACAGAAAGATTCAGACAGATACAAAAAAAAACAATATTTACTAATCGCACTATATTTTCCTAACTTACTGAAGAACTACTGCTGCCGCGGTGGTACGATGGTAGCGTTGTTACCTCACAGCAAGAGGTTCTCCCATTTGATTCTTGTCTTGGCTTGGGAGTGCCTTCTGTGTGGAGTCTGAATGTCCTCCCCGTGGTTGGGTAGCGTTGGAAAGACATGTGTGTGTAAATGGGCGTGCCTTCGTTGAAGGGTGGACGTCGAGCTGGCATCTCGGCGTTTCGTAAAAATCTACTGCCAATCATTAGCAGACCGGAGTTCCTCTGTGGCAACCCCTTACCGGGAAAAAGCCGAAAGACAAACAAACAACTGAAGAACTACTGCTCCCTACTTACTGACTAGAGCAAGGAAAGTTGAAGTGAATGAGTGTCTTTGTTGTCAGTTCCAATAACAGAGTGCTGAGTGTCTTTTCTCACATCTCTTACCAGTATCTAAATTTAATTTCAGTGCTGGCTATAGAATGACATCACATCTGGTCATCCGATTCTGTGGTTCCCACACTAACACCCTGACTAGAAGCTGAACCAAGATCTAGCACAGATGTGTCACAATACACACCTAGGATTTTGCTAATGCTCCTTCCAGCATCTGGAGATACTAAAACAATTCCATCCATTTCATCCTTCCTGGAAAGACTAACCAGCCATTCTCTGGCACCCCACGGTAGCAATTAACTCACCACTAAGGACAATAAAAGCCCAGGCTTTTCCTAGACATTGCATCTCTGGCTGCATTCATCCCAGTGAGATAAAAATCTTTATGGCCTAAACTAAGTCATTTAATTTCTGGCTATTTCTCTCAAGGTAAGTTGAGCTGAACTTAACCCTCTTCCCCTCCTTCTCTCAAACATGACATAGTGTCATCCCCTCCACTCTGTCATCCAGTGTTGTGGGAGCCACATTGCAAAGTGGATGTACACTTGGACAGGGTGTTTGTGCTGAGTGAATACAAACAGATAGATTTGCAAACAAGACTCTGTTTCTGTGGGTACTGTTATTATAGCTAGGAACAGTAGTGTCATCTACTGGTCATGTTAAGTCACTATGTAATTACACCTAGGTTGATATGAAAAACTCTATGCATTTCTGTTTGCTTAGTTTCTAATCTGGAATTATTTTAGCTTAAAATAGCAATGTTAATAGTATTAATGCACTCCAAAGTGACATGCAACACTTGTTGAATAGTGGGCCCAAGCACTAGAAGTGCTGGCTAGTGTAGGGGGGAAGCAACTTCAAGGCTGACTCATTCAAGGGAGTAGGAAGGTTCTAGCTTTTGTCCCAAGTGGAGGTCAGGGGCTCTAGTTCATGCAGAAAAAAGTGAGGGGGAAGTACCTATGCATCATCCATAGCAGGGGGAAAATGTGAGTTTCATGTGTACAAGAACATCACTGATGTCACTGCACGGAGGAGCTCTCGGATTATGTAGCCCAGGTGGGTATGACCCTAGCCCTGAGCAGCATCCTACCATCACCCAGAATGAAACCACAGTACAATCAGAAAATGATGGATTTCAACAATTGGCTAAGTTTCTGGTGTCACTCTAAGGGGATCCAGTATCTGTCTGCCTGGGATGACATGACTGACAGACCTCGATGCTTTGCCAGAGATGGCCTGCATCTGTCACCCCTGGGCTTCCGGACACTGGCCAAGGCTCTTACCACCCCTATAGTGCCTTTTTTAGGTGGTTTTCCAAAGACCAAATTGCCACCATAACAGCAGCAAACAAATGCAATTTGAGGGTCATGTTGCTCAATGCTAGAAGTCTAAATCTCAAAATGCATTCGCTCAAGGCACTCCAGTGGAGAACATCAACATTTGTGCTGTAACAGGGACCTGGTGCAAGGCAGCAGAAAGCACCCCTGCATTACCACGCTATAACTCATTCCACACCTTTCAGCCCCAGAACTTGGATCGAGGCTCCAAAGGCGGTGGTGTTTCCATATTCATAAATGATGAGCACACCTCCAGACTGGTAGCCCAACATAATCCATCAGAGATACTTCAGGTGCAGCTAACATTGGGTAAGACAGCAATTCAGGTCGTAGCCTGCTATAGGTCTTCAACCATGTCCCAAGACTCGCACTCCACATTCCTAAGCACCCTGGAGAATATTAGGGTCCAACCTAACACTCTCTTACTAGGCGACTTCAACTACCCCTCCATTAATTGGGTAAGCTACTCATGTACCAATACACTTGCCCAACATTTCCTGGAGTTCATTAATTCTAATGCCCTGGACCAGCTCGTTCTTACCCCCATTAGAGGTAACAACATCCTTGACCTGGTCATTACTAACATGGGCGACCATTGCTCTACACCAGTAGTCAGCTCCTCCCTTTTTAGATCCGACCACAAACTAATCACCTTGGAAATCCACATCCCTCCCACCCCCCCACCCCCAGCAAAGGTAACCACCATGAAAAACTTCTACAAAGCTAACTTTGGGATCCTAAAAACAGAGGTGGCTAACTTCATGGGACCCATGCAAATGAAGAATATCTGCATGACCGCAGAATCATACAACAATGCACTGTACGAACACGTACACAAATGCATGGATCTCGCCATACCCAATAGAACCAAAACACTTTCCTCCAAAAAAAGGAAGCCAATCTAGTGATCCACTGCCATAAAAAAAACTCTACAACAGAAGGAGGAAACTGATGCGGAATAAGGTGAAGTCCCAAAACTGGAAAAACTCCCTTATCTGCCGCAACAAAAAGTTGAGATCCCTCATCAAATCCTCTAAAGCTAGTTATGAAAACAGAATTGCAGCAGATAACGAAGACCACCACGAGGCCTTCTATAGTTATATAAAGAATCTCCACAGCAATACCCAGATTTGCTGTGAGCTACTGCACAATGGTACCTCCTATACCAAGCCAACAGATATTGTCAGTATACTGACCGACAGATTCAGTGCCAGCTTTACCGCTCCCCCCCCCCAAAGGACAAATCACAATACCAGTAGATTGCCAGGCACCCAGTATTACTGCTGCACAGGTTAAAACATCACTGTCCAAGGCCATGAATACAGCTTCTGTAGGACGTAACAATATCCCTGGTTGTGTTCTACATGAACTACAGAGTGAACTGGCACCTCACCTGTGTGCCCTGTTCAATCACAGCCTCACCTCAGGCTTTCTCCCTGCCGAATGGAGCACTGCTATAGTCATCCCTCTCCACAAAGGAGGAGTGACTACAGACCCTGGGAACTATCGCCCCATTAATCTGATGAGTCTGATATGCAAAGCTATAGAACGCATCATGATGGACCTAATAAACAAGGATATAGGGAATCTCCAAACTCTGGATCCCACACAGTTTGGTTTTGTGAAGGGTAGATCATGCCTGCTCAACTTGGTCGACTTCTTTGAGTCAGTCACCAGAGCTGTGGATGAAGGCAAGGTGGTTCATACAGCCTACCTTGATCTGGCCAAGGCTTTTGATACCATTCCCCACTCAGGAATCATAGAAAAACTCACTAAGCTTGGTATCAACCCCTATATCACTAGGTGGGTTGCAAACTAGCTCACAGATAGAACCCAGAGTGTGAAAGTAGCTGACTCCAACTCAGACTGCTGATTACTCATGAATGGAGTCCCACAGGGTTTGGTCCTGGGTCCTATCCTGTTCGGTATCTACTTCTCTAAAGTCCCGACCAACACGAAGGGACTCTGGCTGACAAAGTTCACAGACAATTGTAAGTTGAGAGCTATTATTAACTCCCCAAGTGATGTTGACACCCTACAGAATGGCCTCACTGTGACCAATGGCTGATGTCAGAACCATGGCCTTAAGCTCAATGCCAAAAAGTGCTGTCATCCTCTTTGGGAAAAAACTCTGTTCCCATGAATTACCACATTGATGGTAGTCCACCGAACACAGAAGGCGTTATAAGAGATCTGGGAACACAGGTTGACAGGAACCTCTCTTCTCATCACCACATTGCCACTGTGGTCAGAAAGTCCTTCTGTGTGGCACATCTCATTACAAAGGGTTTTGCATCCAGGAAGAAAGAGGTCATTGTCTCCGTTTACTCACTCTTCATTCATTAGGCCAGTCATCGAGTACAATGCCCCATTTGGCATGTACCTCACTAGACACCTGCAACAACTGGAGAGGCCACAAAAGTACCTCACAAAGATGATCCTAGGCCTTAAACACTTGTCCTATATGGACAGACTCAAACAACTCCAAGTATTCTCTGTCTCATATCGCCTATTTAGAGGCAATCTCTGCTTGACTTAGAAAGCCATGTCTGACCCAGCTCTGTTAGAAATGCTACATCTAAAGAAATCCCATTCCCTCCGTACCACATGCTCCAGAGACCTCAACCTCATTACCATAATTAACAGAACATGCTGGAGCAACAGGTTCATAACCCAGAGACTGCCCATGCTATGAAACAGACTTCCCATACATGTCAAGCAGAGTACCTCGCTGACCCTCTTCAAGAGAAATCCTGATGAGTGGATGGAAAACCGAAAATTCACCCCTGGGATAACTCCAGTGGCTCTACTCATCAGAGGCACTGGGAACTAAGGTTGGGTGGCATTATGCCACGGTAATCTTATGCCTAGGCTTGTAAAGGCCCCAGGGCCATTAACCTAGTACACACCAATTAACGTATGAACCTATGTTGTACGCATGCGGTGGGATTGAGTACAGGCTAAAGGGGGAAAGCTTCCCCTTGCATCAGGTTTTTGTTGTATTAGGACACATTGTGATCTTTGTTGTGCTGTGGCAACTAAGGTGAGGCACCTGGACATAGAAGATGGTGGGCAATAGGGAAGAACTAAACCATCCATCCTCAGCCCCTTTTCCCATTTTGCACATCAGGTCAGGGTATCACTTCTGCTGTGAGAATCATCTTGAGCCAAGGTTTACACCACCGGGTGGCCAGCCTGGGAAGAACTAAACAAGAAACAATAAAAAATGTCAGAAAAAATCACTCACTTATTCATTCAGGCTGTCATAGTCTGTCTTCATATCTATCCCAGACTGTGCCAGTTTTGTAACTCTTCAAAGCACTTCCAGCATCTTCTGTTAACATAGATACATTTTCTCAGTTACAGCAGTACAGTCTGATATAAATATATATTTCTTTTCTGTCCAACAGGTCCCACCATTGATACACTTCCAACACAAGTGGCTTTGCAAATACATTTTCAACACAAGCATCTGCACAAATCAGCTTGACACACAAATGACATAAAATTCTCCACAAAACTCCAGCCAATTATGCTGGCATATGTTACACATGCACTATCCCACTCTCTCTCTGGCATAGCTGGCACCACCTCACATCACCACAGCAGCCATAACTTGAGAACATCATAGTACTGCCTGAAACACCTGTTGGATTAGCATCTTAGAAGGAGTCAGCCGCAGGGTCACTGAAAGATCAGGATGCAGTGGTACCCCATGCAAGGCACAAGCTGGTGCAATATATTGCAGCACTGACAAAGATATGGTGGCGAGTTGTCTGGTCAACAACTATGCACCATGACAAGCTCCATTAACTATGGAAGGGCAGAGCACAGTTATCATTTGCACAGGGGAGTGGGAAGTGGGGCACAGTGACAAGTGACAGCAGTGCTATCATAGGTGTAAGAGTCATGGGAGGGGGATGTGATAGCTACTCAAGCAGGTAGTAGGTTGAGGGGAGTCAGCAATTACATCGTAGAGTGTTAGAATGTATCTTCCATGTCATGAAAATTAGCCACGTGTACTGTCTGGCCCTTCAGTGTCAGGGCTGGACACATACTCTACAAGGAAACATGTAGTGCTTTGAGTGTGTGTGTGTGTGTGTGTGTGTGTGTGTGAGCGTGTGTGCGAGCGTGCGCATGTGCGCACTCACGTGCATGCACCTATGTGCGTGCATGTGTGAACCCTGATGCGTCTCTCCATGTTTAGAGCTAATAGCTAGAGATTATTCATAACTCGAAGAATGGCCACAGCTAGGAGTGGCACTCTGATGGCCAACAGGAAATGGGGACAGTGTGGAACCACAGGAACCAGAGTGGCTAGCCCAGTGAGGTGTCTCACTGGTGGAACCAGGTGAGCTTCATGGGTCATGACCATAGAATAGCCATGTCCTGCCATGGCTAAGGATGACAGTGATACAGCTTCTGGAACAGTGTATGCTATCCACATAAGACTGACTTGTGATGGTTCACCATGCATCCAGGCAATTGCATGGTCATGACTGGTATGGTTTCCAGATGCATTACAGAGGGCAGTTGTCACACATCTCATGGATAAATAAATGGATGCCATGTGAGCTATCCGTGACCGTGTTTGCTCCAGGTCCCTATATTTCACATCACTCTACATGTGATGCAGGTTATCCTGCAGTCCATGAAATCTGCACAGGTCACACATCAAACTTGCCATTTGGATTATGGTGTGTGTAGCAGATGCCTCTGTCTGGATTTCTGACCTGTAAATCTGGTGATTGATGGCAAGTGTGTGGCCCAGCAATCATGGAGGCAGTGGCCACCAACATATCTGTCCTGTATGAGGGATGTGTGCACATCAAAGGTAGTGCGACTGGCAGATGCCATTCGTGGTGCTGGCTTTTGTGCACCCTGGGTTGAGCTTTCGCTAATCTTTTGAAAGTAGTTCAGAGGGGTCCACCTTGATTGCTTAATATCAAGTGCAGTAATAACAGGTCACACACAAAGTACACTGGCAGTTGAACTCCCAAACTGGGACAAAGAAGCACCTTTCTGGAGCGGCTGATAGAGTTGCACAACCAGCCATACCCAACCATTGGGACCCAAGAGCATAGCCTGCATGTGACATCAGCCATGGAAGTGACTTGACATCTGGGTGTGGACTCCTCTGCACCAGTCATACAAGCTCTTTATGTCCTACCCTATCCCCTATCATGGTGTCATGCCTTTTACTCTGTTTATAGTAGTACATCCTTCCCCATCACCAGTTGTCCTCTATCTGTATAACTGCATCCTTCTAATGTTAACCCCTTTTGAATCCTTTTATTTCAGGAGTGTGACAGCACGCCTGTTGTCCTCACTGTACCAGAATTTGGGTTCTGTTTTGCAGTGGTGATCCGTTTTTATACTAACAGTATTACATTTCCAGACAGTACCCAAATTGCAGATAATTTACACAATACCTCATGTATGCTGCAACAGTACTTAATGTGGTTCTGTGAACCACACAGTATTTGAGTGGAAGGACCACAATACTGCTCCACTGTACTTCTGAACTGAGTGATGTGATGTAATGTTGCACTGATACCCTCCCATGAGATTCAGAAACACACTTACTGTAACGGCTTTAAGACTACCATGGGTACACCTTGGTGCACAATGTGGCCCAAAGATAATTATCAATTAAATATCTGAAATTTCACATCCCAAGTTGCTTCTAATTAAAAAAAATACCCATGAAAATGCCAGGCCCAACAGAGAGACAGAGAAAGAGAGTTTCCACAGTTGCAGTCAGAAACAATGCGAAGAGAGGTACTGATCAACTAGCAGATAAGCGCTTAAGCACATGCAGTACATAACAATGTTATGAGAATGATTGGAATCCACTGTAAATATCCTTTGCCAATGTTTGTATCTCTTTTTATTACTTTAAATGGGAATTTGCAAATAGGAAAGCAGGAATAGGGGGTACAGCGAATGGAAGAGCACACCCATGGAAAAAGCAGAGTTAAGAGTGGGAGTGGGGAGGGGGAGTAAGGGTATTCTTTCTCGGACAGAAGCACATTTTATTTAATTATTTTTATTCTGCAGAAGTAAAGATGGGGAAGAGTGTAATTGCAAGGCAGGGGATGGAAAGAGGGAATATGTTTGGAAGCAGGGCACACAAGCAAACAAAAACATTAGACAAAGATTGATAGAAGAGGTGCTGAAGCACATATGGGTTTTGTCAATGGAATTATAGAAATACAGCCAATGGAGGACATTGGTGATGGGGAAGATTGGATAACAACTAGGGAAGGAGGTGCACAAGGAAGGGGAACTCCAGGAAGGGATATAGGGTGGGTATAACTCTCCTGTTTCCACACTACCTGTGCTAGACCCAGAGAGATGTCAGTCAGCACCCTGACTGCCATCCTCACTATGTCCTGCCTGAAGTTTCAGAGGCAGAACCAGGCAGCAGTGTGATTCCTGAAGCTGCACAAGGACCCTCTCCAGGTGGCAGTACAGGCTTCTAACCTGATCCACCTCTATCACTGGTGGAGAGGGTCTAGAAGATAGAAAACAGTTTGGAATACATACTGTCATTACCCCCACTCTGTCATCCAGTGCTGTGGGAACCACGTTGCAAAGTTGGTGTACATGTGGACAGGGTGTTTGTGCTGAGTGAATACAAATAGATAGATTAAGCAAACAAGACTGTTGCTTTGGGTTTATTTTAGCTAGGAACAGTAGTGCCATCTACTGGTCATGTTAAGTCACTATGTAATTCTACATTGGCTGATATGAAAAAGGCTAGCATTTCTGTTTACTTAGTTTCTAATCTGGAATTGTTTTAGCCTAAAATAGCAATGTTAATAGTATTAATGCACTCCAAAGTGACATGCAGCACGTTGAACAGTGGGCCCAAACACTAGAAGCGCTGGCTAGGGTAGGGGTGAAGCAACTTCAAGCCTGACTCATTCAAGGGAGTAGGAAGGTTCTAGCTTTTGTCCCAAGTGGAGGTCAGGGGCTCTACCTCATGCAGAAAAAAGTGAGGGGGAAATACCTATGCATCATCCATAGCAGAGGGCATATGTGAGTTGCTTGTGTACAAGAACATCATTGATGTTACTGTATGTTGTATGCATGGGGAGGGAATGATTACAGGCAAAAGGGCGAAGCTTCCCCTTCCATCAAGCTTTTGTTGTATAGGTTCATAGGTAAGTACTAGGCTATCTACCCAAGGACATTTATAAGCCTAGCCAGAATGTGTTGGCTTTCGCCACCCCCTTAGATTAGTTCCCTGTGCCTCTGTCCAGTAGAGCCACTGCAGTGATCCCCGAGGTAAATTTTCTGTTTCCCATCCACCCGTCAAGGTTTCTGTTGAAGAGTGTTAATAAGGGGCTCTGCCTGATGTATACTGGAATCCTGTTCCAAAGCATGGGGAGCCTCTGGGACAGGAATCTATCCCTCCAGCATGTCCTATTTATCGTTGTGGTGAGGTTTATATCTCTAGAGCGTGTGGCTCTCCGGGATTTGTTTTTTTAGGTGGAGCATGTCCATCAATTCTGGGTTGGACATGGCCTTGTATGTCAGGCAGAGATCACCTCTGAGTAAGCGGTATGCAACCGAGTACAGCTGGAGTTTCTTGAGTCGGGCTGCATAGGGCATCTGTTTGAGGCCAGTAATCCTCTTGGTGAGGTACTTTTGTGGTCTTTCCAGCTGTTGCAGGTGTCTTGTAAGGTACATCCCAAATGGCGCATTTTATTCTATGATGGGTCTAATGAGTGGTGAGTAGAGAGGCACAATAACCACTTTTGTTCTAGATGCGAACCCTTTTGTGATTAGGTGGGCCATGTAGAAGGATTTTCTAACTACCTTGGCAATATGATTATCAAAGGAGAGATTACTATATACTTGGGTCCCCAGATCCCTTATTACATTTTCTGTATTTAGGGGACTACCACCTATGTGGTAGTTCGAGGGTACTTTATTTTTTCCAAAGGGGATGACTATGCAATTTTTGGCATTTAGCTTGAGGCCATGATTTTGACACCAGGTATCCGTCTCAGTGAGACCCTTCTGGAGGGTGTCTGTATCAGCCGGAGAATCAGTTATGGCCCCTAGTTTGCAGTCATCTGTGAACTTGGTCAGCCATAGTCCCCCTATGCTTGCCTGTACCTCTGAGAAGTATATACCAAACAGGAGGGGTCCTAGGACTGAGCACTGGGAGATGCCACTTGTAACTGGTTTAGAGTCGGATGTAGACCCTGAAACTCTCACCATGTAGATTCTATCCATGAGTCAGTTGGCAACCCATCTCATGACGTAGGGGTTGTATTGGGACACTTTGTCATCTTTGTTATGCTGTGGCAATTGAGGTGAGGCACTTGGGCATAGAAGATGGTGGGCAGTAGGGAAGAACTAAACAAGAAACAAAAAATGTCAGGAAAAATCACTCATTTATTCAGGCTGTCATAGTCTGTCCTCACATCTATCCCAGGCTGTCAATTTTGTAACTTTTCAAAGCACTGTGACATAACAGCAGCCCTTTCCAATTATGCACCAACTTGTCTGTGAAGTAATGCTTCCTCATGAGCCCTTTCCCTTCTCTTCCTTTCCAGTCTCACTTCATTTGGTTCTATGTTCTCCCTTTCTGTGAGAAAAAAAAACTGTTCTTCATCTTGCTTCTATTTTAAGGGATTTCTGTTCCTTCCCATCTGTTAATTCTTTGTTTTGTGTGTGTGTGTGTGTGTGTGTGTGTGTGTGTGTGTGTGTGTGTGTGTGTGTGTGTGTGTGTGTGTGTGTGTGTGTGTGTCCATGTCCATGTTTAGCTTTCTGCTCCTGTTTGAAAGTTGTCTTTTAAACTTTGCCTTAGTATTATCAGTCTGGTGTATTTTTGTAGGGCTTCAGTTTGAGTAGTGCCCCCCCCCCCCCATCTGTGCAGTGTCAGACATATCTGTACCTTGGCATGTTGTGTAGCATCTGAGGACCCCAAGTCCTGATGATCTCAGTACCTCCCTTTACACTACATCATTTGTCAAACACAATGTGCATTACTGGGCACATGACTGTTCTGGTTTTCTTCTGGTTTTGCCTTTCTATTCATGTAGGTGATGCATCTTCTTTTACCAAGGCAGACGGTATATAATGTGTAAAAGTGGAGATGTAACAGCTGGATTCAGAATGAAAATTAGTAAAGTTATGCACTTTGGTGGAAGTTGGAATGAGGAGTGGCATATGCATTAGTAGTACCCTTAACTTACAATTTAATCACCCCCAGAATGAATCACTCTGCAGTGTGGAGGAGCAGTGGCAGATATGATCACAGTACTCTGTGGAATTTAGAAATGTAGAAGTCTTCCTTCTTTCAAACATGACAATAGTGAAACTTTTATCAGCATAATCTATTCATTGATGGAAGCCATTTTAGAGGTGGCAGGCTGGTTAAAATGTGCAACAGTGAGCAACCAAGAAAAAAAAAGGGAAGTGGGACATGGACCATGAAAATAAAAATGATCAGCGTAATAGAAATGTAGACACTGCACAAGTGAAGGAAAAAGGGTTGTAACTTTGAGAAGGTTCTTGCAGTAGTCACTGCTGTTAGGATTATCCAGGCTGCAGCTTCACTCATTGCACTTTTGAGGTTTCCAGCAGCCCTTTTTGGTGCTTGCCTGTCTGATTTTGCCTTCTTTTGGTTTAAAAGGGTCAGTCCTTAACATAAGTTTTATTTCTTCTATCCAAATGTGGCACAGAACTCAGATTTTGTGAAAAATATTCCTTTTTTGAAACAGTTATTTTCTCATTCACAAAACATTTTCTTATCTGTTCTGCGTCTGATGTCATCTTCCCTTTCCTCCTCACCATACCATGTAGTGAGTAAGTATTCTTACCAGAAGCAGATCTAAGATGCACATAATTCCAGCCTGTTCTATCTCTGGAATAACCACAACTTGAACATCTGCTCTTCTTATTACCAGAGGATTCCTACAGTGACTCACAAAAGTTGTTGTTGTCTTTCGGCTTTTCCCGGTTAGGGGTCACCACAGCAGAACTCCAGTCCGCTAATGATTGGCAGTAGATTTTCACAAATGCTGAGGTGCCAGCTCAATGTTCAACCTTCAATGAAGGCACGCCCATTTACGCATGTCTTTCGAATGCCCACCCAACCGCGGGGAGGACAAGCAGACTCCACACAGAAGGCACTCCCCACACTCCAGCCGAGAATCGAACAGGAGAACCTCTTGCTGTGAGGCAACAACGCTACCGCTGCACAGTGACTCACAAAAGCACATTCATAATTTACTCTACTTTTATTCGAGAAAAAAGTTGACAAAATTAAAATATCTCATTCTAGTTCTTCAGAATCATAAATGACAAAGATCTTTGTTATAAGGCAGGATGCTTAAGTTAAGGTAGCTTGTTACTTATTTCTAGAGAGAAACATACATCTTCTGTGTTCAGGAAGGGCTCTTTCCCAGACTTCATGCTAGTGTTAAAACAATCGGCAATGTTAGTTAATGACACAAAGCCCTGTCATTCTGAGATATCAGACAGAAGATTCTCAGATCATTAGGAACATAAAAAGTAAAGGAGAAAAGTGAATGAAGAGCTCCCTTCAAGAGGTTCTTCAGAGGAACATTCATTTCAAATGTTCGGACTGACATCTGTACAGCGTGCCATGTTGTGGCAATCTCATTCAGTTCAGTTTGATTTCATCTATTTTATTTTTAAATTAAGAATAGTTAACAGGCAGACTAGTAACATTACTGTGGTGTTAGCTCCACTTCCAACAAGAGAGCCATTGTTAGCGTCACTCCATATCACCTCTGTCCACTGTAAATATTGCTACAGTACCTCCAATATTAGCTGTATCTTTCCTCCTTCTCTGATCCTGGGTCCTTCCTGTACAGTTCTAGAGATTACATCATATCTGGCTAACTTTTTGTCTGACTTTGGTGACTACCATCATTATTCAGATTTAATTTGTGATGCCACTCTCATGTCATGAGACAGGGTGTAGATCAGTTAGCATAATGATTAAAACCTTTGCCTCCCTTGTACAAAATACAAGTTCAATCCTGACTTCCAGCCAAAGCCTGTATGGAGTTTGCATATTCTCCCTGTTTTTCTGTGGGGTTCCTCCCACCTTCCAAAAACATGTTGAGTGTTTCCACCTCAAACTCATCCAAATATGGAGTTGTGGGCTGCAGCACAGACTGTAGATGGTGCCCTATAGGGGAAAGATTTGCATAGACCAACCACTTTGGGGATCAACTACAGTGTACAGTATCCTCTAGATTGAAGAACATGGATCACAGACTGTGCGATGTGTTAGGTCTAGCCACTCAGTGGTGTAAAAACTGGCTCTAGCTGATTTAGCCATGATGACTGATGTCATCAAAAGAAATAAAAATAGGTATTTCCTGGTGATAAGTGGTTTGAGGACCTGGCCTACTCTGACCTATGGCAGGGACCCATGCTAATGGTGGGAGGGGTGTATGTGCCCCTGTTGGCCAGTGTGTGCCCACCATAAATCCCAACAGCCCTGGGTCAACAAGCTATTGGTCAATCAACCTGCAAAACATGAACTAAGGATTGCTACCCTCAGTGTCAGCTCACTGACAGGACATAGCTTGGAAGTGGATGACATGATGGTAAGGAGGATGCTGGATGCCCTATGTATCCAGAAGACAAGATGGAAGGGCAGTACAGCAAAGCTACTTGGCTTGGGATCCAGAGTCTAGTACTCAGGAGGAGGACAGATTAGAAATGGTGTGGGAATTGTGATGAGGGAGAAGCTTCAGAAGACAATGAGGGATATAATCAGAATTAGTGACCGACTCTAGTGTAAGGATAACTCTCTATTATTCATAATCTCAGCCTATGCTCCACAGCAGGGTTCCCAAAGAAGCTGAAAAAAAGTTGTTCAAAACAACACTACTATATGGTGCAGAAACCTGGCCAGTAAAGACAGAGTAGCTGAGGAAGCTAGAGGTGATAGAGATGAAGTTCCAAAGTCAGGTGGTAGGGTGCACACTGCAGAACAGACAAAGAAATGAGGACATCAGAGCAGAAGCCAAAGTAGCTCCAGTGGCGGAGAAAGTCAAACAGAATAGATTTTGATGGTTTGGCCACAAGTGCAGAAAAGCAGAAGACAATCTTATTCATAGGTTCATAGGTGTTTACTAGGCTAATGACCACTGGGGCTTTTTTAGGCATAGCTATGCATCCCAAATCTTTGACAAGTTCTGATACTCTTGATAAGTATAAGTAGGGGCTTGGGAGATGAAACATTTACAAGCAGGGGCCTGGGAGATGAACAATTTATGGGCTGCCTTTGTCCATTAGAAACATACGTGTCAAATCACGGATGAATTTCCTATCCCCATCTGATTGCTCAAAATGCAGTTGGATTAGTGAGGAACTGTGCTTCACATGGATAGGGAGCCTGTTCCAGAGAAGGGGTGGTCTCTGGGATACATATATGTCTCTCCAGTGGATTCTATTTATACCATAAACAAGGTTTAAATCATTAGAATGGGTAATTCTAGTACTGTTTGTTCCGCAGATATGCTGGAGGTCCATCATAGTGGTGTCTGATTATGCCTTGTATGCTAAACATAGATCTCCCCTCAAAAGTATACAGAAAACAGAATACAGGGATAAGGCTCTGAGGCAGTCTGCACAGGACATGTTCCTAGCTAAAATTTGGTTCTGTTCTTGCTCAAATCCAGGATAAACTATATCCTTAAATGTTAACTGGTATCTTTTCCATTCCTTATACTTCCATACTCTCCCTTTTTCGTGTACTTCCTTACTGCTATCTAATTCTCTTCCCTGATTTTCTCTCTAAATATACCATAAGCCTGTTTTTCCCTCACTTCATATTGCGATTCCTATTTGTATTAGACTGTTACCTTTAATTTCTCTCCAAACTGTCTAAAATTACTCTAAATATTAAATGATTGTCATATATTGTGTATCAATTTTTAACCAATGTCTTTATATTATGTCTAATTTGTTATAATTATTCAAACTGCAGATGTTTTTGATTTCATTTTGAAGACTGTAAAATTATTGTTCTTAAAATGTTTTGTAATAATTTGGAGTTTTTCTCTCTGGGCCATGACTGAAAATGGGCTTCTACTCAGTCGGACTTTCTGCAGTAATCATATGTCAGTAAGTCAGTCAGTCATCATCATCTTTCGGCTTTTCCCATTAGGGGTCGCCACAGCGGATCATCTCTTTCCATTTCTTCCTAACCTCTGCATCTTGCTCTGTCACACCAACCGCCTGCATGTCCTCTCTCACCACGTCCATAAACCTTATCTTAGGCCTTCCTCTTTTCCTCTTACCTGGCAGCTCCATCCTTAGCATCTTTTTCCCAATATACCCATCATCCCCCCTCAGCACATGTCCAAACCAATGCAATCTTGTCTCTCTTGCTTTGTCTCCAAACTGTCCAACATCAGCTGACCCTCTAATATACCGATTCCTAATCCTATCCATCCTAGTCACACCAAGTGCAAATCTCAACATCTTTAACTCTGCCACATCCAGCTCTGACTCCTGCCTTTTTGTCAATGCCACTGTCTCCAACCCATATAACATAGCTGGTCTACTACTGTCTTGTAGACCTTCCCTTTCACTCTTACTGGTACCCGTCTGTCACAAACCACTCCTGACACTTTTCTCCACCCATTCCACCCTGCCTGTACTCTCTTCTTCACCTCTCTTCCACATTCACCATTACTCTGAACTGTTGATCCCAAGTACTTAAACTCGTCCACCTTTACCAACTCTACTCCCTGCATCCTCGCCCTGCTGACCTTCATTCCTCTGCTCTCTAGAGCATATCTCCACCTCTCCAAAGTCTCCTCAACCTGATTCCTACTCTCACTACAGATCACAGGTTCCTGGAGTTCATAAACTCAAATGCCATGGAACAACTAGTCACCATCCCCACAAGAGGTGAAAACATACTTGATCTCATCATCACGAACATGGGATCACAATGTTCAACACCGGAAGTATACCCCTCACTGGTGAGATCAGATCATAAACTAATCTCACTGGAGGTCCTCATCCTGCCCCCACCTGAGATAAAAAAGACCACAGTGAAGAACTTCTCAAAAGCCGACTTCACACTTCTAAAGACTAGTGTGGTCTCTTTTAAGGCCCCCGAGCCGGCGGTAAACAATACTCAAGCCGCTGAATCACTTACAAATGCCTTCTACCAGCACCTACAGGACTGCATGGATCAGGCAATCCCAAACAAAACTAAGACTCTTTGTACCAAAGGCAAGCGTCCAGTCTGGTGGTCACCAGCCATAAACAAGCTCTACAACAAAAGGAGGAAGCTACTACAAGATAGAGCAAAATCCTTAAAAGGTAAGACACCTTTGATCATTATAAGTAAAAAACTAAGAGCTCTCATAAAATCATCCAAGGCAAATTTTGAGAGAAAAATCGCTAAGGACTCAAAAGACAATCATAAGGCCTTCTTTAGCTATGTTAGAAACCTGGGAGGAAACTCCCGGATATGCTCAGAATTAGTTCAAAATGATGTGAAAATGACTGAACCTACAGACATTGCCAATATACTGGCTGACAGGTTCAGTGCAAACTTCTCCCCCCCCCCAAAAGGAGAGATATCTATACCAGAGGATTGTAGCCCCCCCCAAACATCTCTAACGCCCAGGTGAGAACTGCTCTCTCTAAGGCGAAAAACACAGCATCCATGGGACCGGATGGTGTCCCCGGCTGTGTGCTCCACGAACTCAATGAGTAATTAAACCCGCAGTTAGGACAGCTGTTTAATCTCAGCCTCACCTCAGGATACGTACCCAAGGAGTGGCGCACGGTAACTGTGGTCCCACGTCACAAAGGCGGTGCCTCCACCGACCCTGGAAATTACCGTCCCATCAGCTTGACAAGCCTGATCTGCAAAGCCATGGAGAGGATCATAATGGAACTCATGAATAAAGACATAGGGAACTTGAAGACTTTGGATCCAACCCAGTTTGGCTTTGTCAAAGGCAGATCATGCCTTTTAAACTTGGTTGACTTTTTCGAAACAGTCACCAAGGCCATTGATGAGGGAAAGGTAGTCCATGCAGCCTACCTCGACCTGGCAAAGGCTTTCGACACAATACCCATCATTGAAAAACTCATCAGCTTAAATGTAAACCCATACATCACAAGATGGGTTGCAAACTGGCTAAGTGACAGAACCCACAGGGTCAGAGTTGCTGGCGCCATGTCAGACTCAAAGCCTGTCACAAGTGGTGTCCCACAGGGCTCAGTCCTGGGCCCACTCTTGTTCGGCATCTACTTTTCTGAAGTACAAGCAAACACAGGAGGGTTGTGGCTGACAAAGTTTGCAGATGACTGCAAACTGGGCGCCATAGTCGAAAACACAACTGACACAGATATCCTTCAGAAGGGTCTCACAGAAACGGATAACTGGTGCCAGAGCCATGGCCTAAAGTTAAACGCCAAGAAATGCATAGTCATACCCTTCGGGAAAAACAAGGTTACCCCTAGCTACCATATAGGTGGCAATCCACTGAGCACAGAAGAAGTTATCAGGGATCTGGGGACCCAGGTTGACAGTAACCTTTCATTTGACACTCACGTTGCTAAAGTAGTTAGGAAGACCTTCTACATTGCCCACCTGATCATGAAGGGATTCACATCTAGATCAAGGGAGGTCATCGTCCCACTGTACTCATCACTCATCAGACCAATGATTGAGTACAATGCCCCATTCAGAATGTATCTGACCCGACACCTGCAACAGCTGGAAAGGCCCCAAAAGTTCCTCACCAAAAGGATAAAGGGTCTCCAAAATATGTCTTATGCTGCCCGACTGAAAGAACTCCAGCTCTATTCAGTCGCTTACCGCTTTCTCAGAGGTGACCTGTGCCTGACATACAAGGCCATGTCAAACCCAGATTTGATGAACATGCTTCACCTCAAAAAATCTAGATCCCTCAGAACGACAAGGGCGGGAGACTTAAACCTTGACACGGTTATTAATAGGACATGCTGGAGGGACAGATTCATCAGCCAGAGACTCCCTATGCTGTGGAACAAAATCCCGGTACATGTGAGGCAGAGCACCTTGCTGGCCGTGTTCAAGAGAAATCTTGACCAATGGATGGGAGATCGCAGATATACCCCAGGGATTACCTCAGTGTCACTGCTTGACAGAGGCAGAGCAAAATAATGGGCATAGTTTTCTTCAAACTAAAGGGGTGGCGAAAGCCACAAAAACTCCGGGCTAGGCTTATAAATGCCCTTGGGCAGATAGCCTAGTATGAACCTATGAACCTATGAATCTGCAAACATCATAGTCCATGGGGCCTCCTGTCTGATCTCATCTGTCAACCTGTCCATCACCACTGCAAATAAGAATGGACTCCGAGCTGATCCTTGATGTAATCCCACCTCCACCTTAAACGGACCTGTCACTCCCACTGCAGTCCTCACCACTGTCACACTACCCCGTACATATCCTGTACCACTCTTACATACTTCTCTGCCACTCCCGACTTCCTCATACAATACCACAACTCTTCTCTTGGCACCCTGTCATTTGCTTTCTCCAAGTCTACAAAGACAGAATGCAACTCCTTCTGACCTTCTCTGTATTTCTCCAATAACACTCTCAGAGCAAACATCGCATCTGTAGTGCTCTTTCCTGGCATGAAACCATACTGCTGATCACTAATCATCACCTCCCTTCTTAACCTAGCTTATTCAAACTGCAGATGTTTTTGATTTAATTTTGAAGACTGTAAAATTATTGTTCTTAAAATGTTTTGTAATAATTTGGAGTTTTTCTCTCTGGGCCATGACTGAAAATGGGCTTCTACTCTCTCCCATAACTTCAAGCTGTGACTGATCAATTTTATCCCTCTGTAGTTACTGCAGCTCTGTACATCACCCTTATTCTTAAAGATAGGTACCAAAACACTTTTTCTCCACTCCTCAGGCATCCTCTGACTTTCCAAAATTTCATTAAACAATCTAGTTAAAAATTCCACTGCCATTTCTCCTAAGCACCTCCATGCTTCCATTGGGATGTCATCTGGGCCAACAGCCTTTCCATTCTTCATCCTCTTCATAGCTGTCCTTACTTCCTCCTTGCTAATCTGTTTCACTTCCTGATTCACTATCCCCACATCATCCAATCTTCTCTCTCTCTCATTCTCTTCATTCATCAGCCTCTCAAAATACTCTTTCCATCTACTCAACACACTCTCCTCTCTTGTGAGTACGTTTCCCTCACTATCCTTTATCACCCTTACTTGCTGCACATCTTTCCCAGCTCTGTCCCTCTGTCTAGCCAATCGGTACAGGTCCTTTTCTCCCTCTTTAGTGTCCAATCTCTCATACAACTCTCCATACGCCTTATCCTTAGCTTTCGCCACCTCTCTCTTTGCCGTGCGCCTCATCTCCTTATACTCATGTCTACTTTCTTCATCTCTTTGACAATCCCACTTCTTCTTCACCAGCCTCTTCCTCTGTATGCTCTCCTGTACTTCCTCATTCCACCACCAGGTCTCCTTGTCCTCCTTCCTCTGTCCAGATGTCACACCAAGCACCTTTCTAGCAGTCTCCCTTACTAGTTCTGCTGTAGTTACCCAGCTATTCGGTAACTCTCCACTGCCTCCCAGTGCCTGTCTTAACTCTTCCCTAAACTCCACTTCACAATCACCCTTTTTTAACTTCCACCATTTAATCCTTGGCACTGCTTTCACACTCCTCCTCCTCTTCTTGATCACCAACATCATCCTACAGACCACCATTCTATGCTGCTTAACTACACTTTCCCCTGCCACCACTTTACAGTCTCCAATCTCCTTCAGACTGGCCCTCCTACATAGGATATAATCCACCTGTGTGCATCTTCCTCCACTCTTGTACGTCACCCTATGCTTCTCCCTCTTCTTAAAATATGTATTCACCACAGCCATGTCCATCCTTTTCACAAAATCCACAATCATCTGACCTTCTGCATTCCTCTCCTTAACACCATACCTACCCATCACTTCCTCATCCCCTCTGTTCACTTCACCAACTTGCCCATTAAAGTCCACTCCAATCACTAGTCTCTCACTCTTGGGTACACTCACCACAACTTCATCCAACTCAGTCCAAAATTTCTCTTTCTCATCCATCGCACACCCAACTTGTGGAGCGTATGCACTAACAACATTCATCATTACACCATCAATTTCGAGCTTCATAAACATCACTCTGTCAGACACTCTCTTCACGTCTAAAACACTCTTGGCATATTGTTCCTTTAATATAACCCCTACCCCATTTCTCCTGCCATCCACACCATGCTAGAACAATTTGAACCCATTTCCTAAACACCTGGCCTTACTTCCCTTCCATCTGGTCTCTTGCACGCACAATATATCAACCTTCCTTCTCTCCATCATATCAGCTAGCTCTCTTCCTATACCAGTCATACTGCCAACATTCAAAGTTCCTACCCTCACTGCTACACTTCTAACCTTCCTCCTCTCTTCCTGCCTTCAGGCATGCCTTCGCCCTCCTCTTCTCCTTCGGCCAACAGTAGCCCAATTTCCGCCAGCACCCTATTGGCTAACAGTACTGGTGGCAGTCGTTGTTAACCCGGGCCTCGACCAATCTGGTATGGAAATATGAAATTTTTGTGCCATAAGTTATGTGGCAGAATTTATATGCCGGATGCCCTTCCTGACACAACCCTCCCCCATTTATCCGGGCTTGGGAACGGCACAAAGAAATGCACTGGCTTGTGCATCCCCAGTGGCTGGGTTGTCAGTCAGTCAGTCAGTCAATAAATAAATTAATAAATAAATAAAACAAATAAATAAAACATTTTTATGCCCTGTATTCTTTTAGTGAACCTCTGGGGACATTCCAATTGTTGGATATGCCTGGTTAGGTACATACCAAAGAGGGCGTGTTACTCAATGATAGGTCTGATGAATGCCGAATACAGTAGAACAATAACTTCCTTGGAGCTACATCTTTGCTTATAAGTTGTACAACACAGAATGATTTCCTCACTGCCATAGAGATATGATGGTCAAAGTCTAGACTACTGTCTACATGTTTCCCCAAGGCTCTGACTAGTTGGTCAACTCTTAGGAGTATGTTGTCAATATGATAGTTACCAGGGGTTGCTGACTTCCCAAAGGATACTATTATGCATTTATTGGCATTTGTCCTAAAAGTGTTATCAAAAGCTAAAAATGCTGCATCAGTGGGTCCTGACAATATCCCTGGATGCATCTTAAATAGCATGAAGCATGGCTTAACCACACCACTAACAACACTTTTCAAGCTCAGCCTCTATACAGGTTTGTACCAAGTGTTTGAAGAATAGCTACATTCATTTCCATGCATAAGGGAGAACCTTCCACAGACCCAGGCAATTGCAGGCCCATACGTCTGACCAGCCTCACATGCAAAGCTATGGAAGGCCTTATCATGGAACTGATCAGTCAGGACATAGAGAACCTCCAAGCACTGGAGCCATCTCAGTTTGGATATGTCAAGGAAAGGCCATGCTTACTCAACCTGATGGAGCAATGGATGAAGACAAAACGGTACACACCACATACTTTGATCTGGCCAATGCTTTTGACACCATTCCCCACTCAAGCATAGAAGAAAAGCTAAATAAACTGGAAATAAACCCCTATGTCACCTGCTGGATTGCCAATTGATCCATAGATAGGATGCAGATAATCAAAATAGGGGAATTTACCTCCACAAAGAGACCAGTCATCAGTGGGGTCCCCAGGTTTCTGTGCTGGGACCTCTCCTGTTTGGCATCCACTTTTCTGAAGTAAAAGACAATACCAAAGGGCATTGGCTGACTACGTTTTCAGATGACTGCAAGCTAGGGGCAGTGATTGATTCCCCAAATGACTTAGCCATCCTCCAAGAAGGTTTGTCCTAAATAAATAACTGGTGCCAAAATCATGAACTGAAACTAAATTCCAAAAAATGCATTATCATATCCTTTGGGAAGCCATCTATCCCAGGGAACTGACATATTGACAATATGCCCCTAAGAGTTGATACAGTTGTTTGGGATTTGGGAACTTATTTGGACAGTCACCTAACTTTTGACCAACATGCATCCATTGTTTTAAGAAAGTCCTTCTATATTGTGCGACTTATAAACAAAGAGGTTGTGTCTATATCTATGGATGTCACCCTTTACTCAGCCCTCATAGGCCAGTTATTGAATATAATGCCCCCTTTGGCATGTATCTGTCCAGACACATGCAACAAAGGAAATGCCCACAGAGATAGTTTACTAAAAGGATACAAGGCCTAAACAACATGTCCTGCATGGACCAACTCAGAACCCTGTCACTATGTGTCCTACAGACTGCTAAAAGGTGACTTGCGTCTGGCAAACAAGGCATCCTCTGACCCATTACAGATGGATTTACTGCACATCAGCAAGTCAAATGACATGAGAAATACTCGGTCTAGGGATCTAAACCTCTTCTGCAATATCAACAGAATGGTTTGAAGGGACAGATATTTCTCGTGGAGAATGCCACCACTCTGGAACAGACTCCCCATCCACATAAAACAAAGTTCACCCTTGTCCATGTTCAAGCACAACTTAGATCTATAGATGGGAAATTAAAAATTTACTCCAGGACTGCTTCCTGCACTACTGATGGACAGAGGCAGCTCCCAAATGCTTTCTTCCGTGCATGGGTCCCCTCAAACAATCAACGGTATGATCCCAGTTATTCTTATTAGGGGTGATATATACTATGTAGATGGGTAAGACCTATCTGTAACCAAATGGTAAAGGTTATTTTGAGTACACAAAAAGGAAACTGGCTAGGCCTAAAATGGCCCACAAAGGCAGATAGCCTAGTACTTACTTGAGAAACTATGAACCTGTTTAGTTTTAGTGAATGACTCTGACACTAGTTATTTCTCTGTGTCAGCCCTTCTTAGAGAAAATTAGTGTTGGTGGGGAATTCTATGACTACTACTAATTTGCAATAATCTGCAAATTTGGTCTGCCAGAGGCCCTTGATGTTGTCCTTGACTTCAGAGTAGTAAATGCCAAAAAGGAGTGGTCCCAGGACCAATCCTTGAAGGATTCCACTGATGAATGGCTTCTTTGTAAAGGTGGCTTCTAGAATTCTAACTTCCTGGGTACTGTCTGTGGGTCAGTGGACTATCCACCAGGTGACTTAAGGGTTTATACCTAATCTCTTGAGTTTGTCAACAATGCGCGAGTAGGGTACTGTGTCATATGCCTCGGCCAGGTCAAGGTAGGCAGTATGAACTATTTGGTCTCATCCATTGCTGTGGTGACCCTCTCAAGGAAGTCCAACAGGTTGAGTAGACATGACCTACCCTTTGCAAAACCAAACTCGTTCAGGTCCAGTGTCTGGAGGTTTCTTATGCCATTATTTATTATTTCTGTGATAATTATGCCCATGCCTTTGCATATGAGTCTAGTGAGACTTATCAGTGTGTAGTTTTCAGACTGTGCACAAGGGTGATAATTGCTGTTCTCCCATTCATGAGGCATGAAGCCTTTTGAAGGCCATGGTTAAATAGTGATTCCAGACAGCCTGACAGATCATGTTTCATGCTGCTTAGAAGGCAGCCTGGTCTATTTTGGGGCCCATCAATGCAGTATTCTTGGCCTTAGAGAGAGCATTGAGGACCTGTTCCCTAGTGGTAGTAGGAGCATCATATTTGATGATATTTCCTGAAGGGATGGGGGGGGGGTGAGAGATGGCTAATGTTAGAGGTAAATTTGTCTGCAAAACTGGTTTGTTATATCTTCTGATTCAGTATATAGGTGGCGTCATTAAGAATGAGCTCTGCACACAATTGGTTATTGCCTATGAGTTTGAGGACATAGCTAAAGAATGCCTTGTGGTTCTCCTTGAAGCAGAATTTACTTCTAATTTGGCTTTGGTAGACTTTAGTTTCCACAGAGTTGTTTGTTTAGTTTGATGAGAGTGCATTTATCTTACTGGGTGCTACATTTCCTAATTTTTCCCAATATTTTCTTCCTTCTGTTACGCAGCCTATAGATGTTGAGATTCCACCAGGGTGCCTTGCTTTTGAGTTAGTCCTGTACTTATTCCTGGTGGGTAGAGCTTCCTCTATGTACCTATTAACATGCTTGTATAGGGTTTCTGTGAACAGTTTTGTGTAGGCAACACTCGGAATTTAGGGGGACTTGTAATTTTGTCAGGTTATCACTTAATAGAAAGAAGTTAACCTTAGAGTATTTCCTGGACATTTCAGTGTTAGCTGGAGTTTTAGATTTTATTTTTTTACTTCATAGGATACCATTTTGTGGTATGACCTTACCAGAGAGGATATTACACTAGGGTGGTGTGCAGCACTCTCCCATATTAGTGAGGCCTATTTCCAGTACATTTGTACCCCTGGTAAGCATATTGAAAATCTGGTCCAGGGAGTTTGTTTTTACAAAGTCCAGGAAACTCTGTGTCTGCACATTTGATGTCATATATGATTCTTAGATAATAGTGCGATAATTAAAAAGTCTTCGATGATTATTGGATTGGATTGAATGGTGAGCGACTCCAGTAAGCCTAAATACATGTTGTGAGATTCATGGGTCATAGAGGGGGGTCTACAGGTTGCAAGGAAGTGGTATGGGATTTTGCCTTTGGTGATTTGAACATGGAGCTCAAGTGCATTGTCCTGTTTGACCATCTTTGAGGTGTATTTATCTTTGATGTAAATCAAGACTCCCCCCACCTTTAGTCTCTGCCTGTGTAGCAACTGGTCTACATGTGTGGAAGGCATTATAGCCTTGCCTTGCAGTGCTGGGTGCTCTTCATGGTTTTAAACCACTTCTGACTGACTGCACAGACGTCAGCATTCTCTAGGGTGAGGAGAGCTTATATGGAGTGGAGTTTCTTGTTAGACTCTTAGGATTGAGCAGTAATAACTTTAGATTTTCTTGGTTTTGATTTGCTGTGTCAGAAGTACTTTCAGTTTGGCATTGCCTAAAAAGGCACTATGGTGGAGGGCAATGTTTCAGCTAATATTCAAAAGCCTAGAAAGGAGAGGTGCAGATCATCACTGGCAAAGCAGTGTGGTCTGCTGACCATCTCCTTCCATGCTAACAAATATTGCATCCCATTAAAATAACACCAGAAACTAACCCAATTATTAAAGTCACTCATCTTCTGTTGGTACTGTGGCATCATAGGTTTATAGGTGTTTACTAGGTTAACGACCACAAGGGCCTGTCTAACCCTAGCCATGCATCCCAAATCTCTCACAAGATCTGGTACCCTTGATAAGTGTAAGCAGGGGCTTGGGAGGTGAAACATTTACAAACAGAGGCCTGGGTGATGAACTATTTATAGGCTGCCTGTGTCCATTAGAGACACAGCTGCCAAACCAGGGATGAATTTCCTGTTCTGCACCTATTGTCCAAGTTACACTTGAATTGGGTTAGGGAGGAACTCCTCTTCACATGGATGGGGAGCCTGTTCCAGAGAAGGTGTAGTCTCTGGGATACGTACCTGTCTGTCCAGCAGGTCCTATTTATATCACAGGCAAGGCTTAAGTCTTTAGAATGGGTAACTCCAATGCTGTTTGCTTTGTAGATATGCGGGAGGTCCAATGGAGTGGGGTTTAATAATGCTTTGTCTGCCAGGCATTGATCTCCCCTCAGCAGCCTGTAAGAAGAAAAATACAGGGATAGGTTCTTGAGGTGGTCTGCACGTTTAGTGAGGAGTCTCTGTGGAAATTCCAGTTGTTGGATATGCCTAGTTAGGTACATATCAAAGTGGGCATTGTACTCAATGAAAGGTCTGATGAATGCCGAATACAGTGGAACAATGGCTTCCCTGGACCTAGATGATATACCTTTGTTTATAAGTTGCACAACACAGAATGATTTGCTGATTATGGTAGACACATGATGGTCATGGGCTAGATTAGCATCAATGTTTGTTCCCAAGTCCCTGACAAATAGGTCAACTTTTTTTTAGGGGTGTATTGTCAATATGATAGTTACCAGGGGTGGATGACTTCACAAAGAATACTATTATACCTTTCTTGGCATTTAGTTTTAGTCCATGGTTCTAGCACCAGTCGTTTGTCTGTGTCAGCCCTTCCTGGAGAACATTTGTGTTGGTGGGCAATTCAATGACTCTCCTAATTTGCAATCATCTGCAAATTTAGTCAGTCAAAAGACAGTGACATTCACCTTGACTTCAGAGAAGTAAATGCCAAAAAAGGAGCTGTCCCAAAACCGATGTCTGAGGGATTCACTTGTGACTGGCCTCTTTGTAGAGGTGGAGTCCCTAATTCCTACTTCCTGCGTCCTGTCTGTGAGCCAGCTGGCTATCCATCAGGTTACATAAGGTTTGTATCTAACCTCTTAAGTTTAACAATGATTGAGTGGGGGATTGTTTCAAATGCCTTGGCCAGGTGAAAGTAGGCAGTATGAACCATTTTGCCCTCCTCCATTGCTTTGGTGACCTCCTCAAAGAAGTCCACTAGGTTGAGTGGACATGACCTACCCTTGATGAAATCAAATCGTGTTGAGTCTAGTGTCTGGAGGTTTCCTATGTCTTTATTGATAATTTCCATGATAATTATTTTCATGGCTTTGCATATTATACTAGTGAGACTTAAATGTCTATAGTTTCCAGGGTCTGTAGATGGCCCACCTTTGTGCAGAGGGATGACTGTTGCTGTTCTCCATTCATGAGGCACAAAATATGTTTGGTGGCTACTGTTCAATAGCAATTTCAGATGACCTGATAGATCATGTTTCATGCTATTTAGGAGGCATCCTGGCTTATTGTCTGGGCCCACTGATGCAGTGTTCTTAGCCTTAGAGAGAGTGTTAATGACCTGTTCCCTAGTGTTAGCAGGAGGAGTTATATTTGATGGTATTTACTGAGGGAAGGTTGAGGGGAAGAGAAGGATAAATTTGGAGCTGAATTTGTCAGCTAATAAGTTTTCTATAACTGTTGGCTCACTACAGGTGGCTCCACTTATAATGAGCTCTGCACACAATTGTGTATTGCCTTTGAGATTGTGTATATAGCTAAAGAATGCCTTGTGGTTGTCCTTGGCCTGGGAGGCTAAATTTACCTCAAATTTGGCTTTGATAGATTATTTGTCCTCTGAGTTGTTTGTTTAGTTTGAGAGTGCTTTTATCCTGCTGGTTGCTACACACCCTAATGTTTGTCATGGTTTGCTTCTTTCTGTTATACAGCTTATTGATGTGATTTCACTATGGAGGCTTGTTTTTGAGTTAGGTCTGTACTTCCTGGTGGGTACAGCTGCCTCTCTGCAGCTATTAACATGCTTGTATAGGGTTTTTGTGAACAGTTCTGCATAGGCAGCAGTGTTATCAGGGTTTATGGGGCTTGAAATTTTGCCAGGTTATCAGTTAATAATAGGAAGTTAATCTTAGAGTAGTTCCTGAATATTCCAGGGTTAGCTGGGATTCTATGTTTTATTTTAACTTCAAAGGAGAGCATTTTGTGGTCTGACCTTATCAGAGAAGACATTACACAAGGGGTTGTGCACCACTCTCCCATATTAGTGAGGACCAGATCCAGTATAGTTGCACCCCCTTGTTGGTACTTTGACAATCTGTTCCAGGGAGTTTGTGTTTACAAATTCCAGGAATCTCTGTGCCTGTATGTTTAGTGTTGTATATGATTCCCAGTTGATAGTGGGGTAATTAAAGTCACCCATGAATATGGCATTGGGTTGGATGGTGAGTGTTTCCAATACGTTTAAAAACATGGTATGGGTTTCCTGGGTCACAGAGGGGGACCTATAGCTTGCAAAGAAGTGGTACGGGATTTTGCCTATGGTGATTTGAACATGGAGAAGCTCAACTGCATTGTCCTGTTTGACCAGCCTTGAGGTATATTTATTTTTGATGTAAATCAAAACACTTCCACCTTTAGTACCTGTCTGTGTAGTAGCTGGTCTAAATGAGTGGAAGGCATTATAACCTTGCACTGTCAGTGTGCTCTCTGAGGCTTTAAACCATGTCTCAGTGACCACACAGACATCAGCATTCTCTAAGGTAAAGAAAGCTTCCAGGGAGTATTAGACTTGCTACCCTAAATCCTTCACTTCTCAGGTATTCCATAACTTCAACTTCTATTTTTGTAACTTCTACTTTACTAATCTTCTGTTCTATGCTCCCCTTTGTGATCTTATTTTTTGTATTGTGAAATTTTCCATATCTGAGTGCCTTTTCCTATATTTATCTTTGAAGCTGCTTTTTTATATTGATTAATTTAGCTTTCGACTTTGCATAAATACTACAACATATCAGATCTTTTTTTCTTTCCCAGCTCCATATTTCTTTTCTATACCTTTCAAAAACTGCTGGATTTTGTTCTTTATATTTTCACACTTCCTCAGGTGTTTCTTTTTTCCAAACAGTCTAAGGTTTCTTGATCTATATAGTTTTTCATGAATCTGTTGTATTAGTGAATACAAATCTGCATCTGAAGGTTTTGGCAGTTTTTCTTGTGCAAGTATTTTTCTTTCTCTAATTTATCTCTTAATCTTTTGTATATCTTCTCTCCAGGAATTCTGGGCTTCTTCCATAATATTAAGAATGCATAATTTTATTTCTTGTCCTCAGTAGTCCTCTCTATCATTTTTATGGCTCTTTTCTGGCTTGTCAGTTTTAATGTTTTTTGTGGACTACTACTTCCTCCTTCAACAGAGGAGGTGAGGGGCAGCCTTGCCCTGACCCTGGCCTAACCCCATTGTAGGAATGTTTTCATGACTTGAGAATTCTACACTGTCATTTTTTCCAGTCTTGGCACCCATGTGCAAACCAGGATTGGGCACTTTTTATGTTTTAACCTACTTCTGTCCATGATATATGCCAACTAAAATATAGCCTATATATCAGTATTGTCTTGATGAGATTTTTGTAAAAATGGGGTCAACTTTGTGATGGTACTCACCAAGACTTGAGGATGAATTCAGTTCCAGCAATACTACTCTCCTTTGCTTGCTGATGTTATCATCTCTCTACTCCATATGTATGATTTTATTAATTTTTGTATGTTTGTGCTTGCATATATGTGCATGCATATTGTTGTAGATGTAGGTATAGGCATAAGTATGTTCAAATATAAAGTGTATTTCATACTGTATATTTTTGGGGGTTGTTTGTGTGCGTGCGTTGGTATTTTTAATTTCTGCTTAATGTAGCTTTATGTGTGTTTCGGTGGTTTAAGCATAACTCTTAAATATCCAGATTTTCAAAGACCGTCCAGATTATTGCCTCATATTTTTTTTGTAGATTTTATGTTGGGGATGTGTATGTCATACCTTGTGCTATATTTTTGTGTTATGAGTAGCCTTACTGTTTTGAGTTAGGAATGAGTACTTTGGGAATACACATTTTATTTGTGCACGTAGATATGCTTTATTTATATTACTGATCTATGCATCAGGGGTACTCTGTATATTCTGCCTGTAATTCTACAATTAATATATCATTGTATTAAGTATATAATTTTCTTTAGGTAGTCCAATATTTTATTTCTTAGTTTATTGTAGTGTAGTTTTAATCCGTTCTTAGTAGTGAAGTTCTTAAAAGTACATATGGTGCACTTTTCTTTAGCCTGACACTCAAAAATAAACTGGCTCACACCACATACCCCATACCTATCCCTGTTCTTAGCATGAAACAGTGCCTGCCTTTTTCCTGCCCTGGTAATTCACAGATGATTACAGTACTCTTTAATGACAGACTTTCAAGTATTATTCTTCATATCCTTCAGTAATGAATGATATTGCAGAAGCTGTCATCCTAGTGATTTTCTAAGTTTGTAGGTAGAATAAATAAAATCAGTCCATGTCTTGATGTCTTTCAATACAAGTTTGAGAGATACATTTAACATTCTCAGTCCCTCTCCCTTGTATGTAACAAACTGCTGCAGGCATTGAGTAATGTCCGAGATCCTCTCATCCACACACATATGTACATATATAAAAAACTGCTACACTGACATATCAGTTAGTACAGCATGCTGATGATTCCTGTGCCTAAGGTACAGAGTTTGAATCCCTTTTAGTGCCTTTTAAGGCATATTATTCAAAGTATTCCATGCGTCTAATGGCTCCAATGTCCATTTTTTAATCAAGTGCCTTTAAAGCAGAATATATAAAGGAGTATCCCTGGTGTCAAGTGTTCCCCCAACCAACATTACATGGAAGTTCCATTCTGACATAAATTTCAAGAGTTATCACTAGTTAACACTGGTGGCTTGTAGTTTCCACCACCCCAATCCCCATTCCCATTCCCATTCTGTTTGAATGCCATCCAGGCACAAGTTTCAGCAGGTATCCCTGGTGGCTGGTGGTTCCCCACCCCGATCCCTGTTCTGTTTAAGTGCTGTTCAAGAACATATTTAAAGAGTTATCCCTGGTGGTTAGTGGTTGCCCACACCCTCAATCCCTTTTATGCTTAAGTAACATTGAAGCATGAGTTTAAAGAGTATCCCTGTGGGCTAATGGCTCCTCTACCCATGTTGCTGGCTGTACGCATTAGTGCAGGGGTGTGTGGAAGTATGACAGCCACCCTAACTCACCCTCCTGCACAGACACACATTCATTCCATTCACACACAGCACCCTCCCCACTCAATCACACCCATTGACACACTAACCCATTCACCCATACAGACACACCTAATCTACATTCTCACTAACCCCCCTTACTGCTATCTCCCAGGCAGACAATCACTCACATATACACTCACACATCCAGTCCCTCACATACATACACCCCCACGCACACATACACACACCCACACCCAACACTACTTTACCACCAAATTCTCCAGCATTTACCTCTACTCTGGCCTTTTGGCTATGTTCATTACTGAGAGTGGCCAGGAACAACCATGTTGATCTATCCAGCCGAGCAATTCTCCAAATTGATCAGCTGTATAAATATTTTACCACAGGTATTTCCATGAGGATGGTCCATGGTTAATTAGCATATTACTCTCTCACAGACTGCTTCATAGGTTCATAGGTCTTTCATATATTCTCCCAGCCAGCCCGAGGGCTGTGCCCTACATTGTATTTTGTTGGGTTTTATTCGCCCTTTTGTATGTATATGGGGCACCATTTCTTCTATGTGTATGCCTGGGGTATATCACCCTTTCCATTATATCCCTAAGATCTCCATCCATTGGTCAAGATTTCTCTTGTACAAGGCCAGCGAGGTGCTCTCCCTCACATGTACCGGGGTCTTTAACCACAAATTAGGGGATTTTGTTCCACAGCATAGGGCTCCAGCATGTCCCCTATTCTCTCCGGGTCTTACTACTAAGTCAATTTGTTCCTGGTTTAAGTCTCCTTTTCTGATGTGGATTATTTTTTTCAAATCTATGGCTTCATCAAATTGTATGTTCAGCACTTGTATCTGCCTGAGAGCTGGGTGGCCTCTGAAGCGAGAGGTGTTTTCAGAATAGAGCTTAAGGATCCTTTTGATTTTTGATTTACTTTTTCCTTTTAGAGCAACTGTTTTTGGTGAGGAACTTTGCTGATAGGTGCTGCAAGTGTCGGGTCATCCAGAATGGTAATGGGGCATTGATAGTGATGAGTAAAGGATGAGGGATGAGAATGAGAGACCTCCCCCCTGAATGAGATGAGATGGAATCCATGATAAGGTGGGCTTATGTGCTAGGTCTTCTACATTTAGCTACATGGATGTACTATGACAGACTGGGGTCCCCCTGCCCTGAGGGTCCCTTTCTTCTTCTGTGCTCTATGTGGTGATTGCCATGGTAGCTAGGGGTAACTAAGTTTTTTTTCTATTTTTATACATTGCATTTTTTTTTGGCATTTAAGGGCACCAGTTATCCGTTTCTGTTGTTATCTTCTTCTCCTTTCTCTGGAAGGATGATGTTTGTGTCATTGTACTTTATTGGTTGCAGTCATGCAGTCATCTGCAAACTGCATTTAGCCATAACTGTGTGTGTGCTGCTTGCTTGTGAAAAGTAGATGCTAAACAAGAAAGGGCCAGGACCAGGACTGAGCAGGACACACCTTGTGCAGGCTTTTGAGTCTGACATGGCGCCAGCAACTCCTCCCCCTGGGTTCTGTCATCAGCCAGTTTGCAACCCATCTTGTTGATATGTATGGGTTAATTTTGTTGAGTTTTTTTTTGATGATGATACCGAGTGGGGTATTTGTATCAAGGCCTGCCAGATCGAGGTAGGCTGTATGGACTGCCTTTCCCGTTGCGCCCTCCTGGAGTATCCATCCAGAAGTAAGACTTTAAACAGCTGTCCTAGCTGTGGGTTTAATTCCTCATTGAGTTCAGGAGGTGGACACACAGCCGGGGACACCATCAGGTCCATGGATGCTGTGTTTTTTTGGAGAGAGCAGTTCTCACACTGCTGCGCTGGAGATGGGGGGGCAATGCGTTTGGTATAGATATCTCTCCTTTGGGGGAGGGGAGAAGTTTAATATATATAGCATGGCTGTGGAGACATTCTACCATGGTGTTGCATGTCTTCGTGCAAAAGCACTGCAGCAGGGCTGTGTCTGAATTAGAAAACATTTCCACAAGATGTACGCAATGTGTACACCTCACAGTAAATTTTATGAATTTGGTCCTTTGTATGTGTGCATGGCTGTATTCTTTCTTTGTTGTTGGTGTTTTCTGAGTCTCACAAGTGTGGTTCTTAAAATTTCAACCTCTTTTTTTCAAAGTCCTGTTTATCATTTCATTTTTTTATTGTTTGTTTTTATTTTGACTTTTTGATATTTGCATGTTTGTCTTTTCTATATGTTTACTGTTTAGCTTCTCATTTCTTTCTTTCGACTTCTTTTTGCGGTTTCATTTTATTGTGTGTTATATTTTTTTCATATATATGTAGACAGTGTTTGCTTAGTAGTTGTATGCAATTTGTTTTCATTGCTGTGTTGTTGTTGTGATTTTCTCTGTTATGTGTAGTTTCATGTTGATTTTTTGTACCTTTATTAGTATTTTAGAATTACTCATATTATCTTCAACATTTTGTGTTTAAGTGGGAAATATCTGTGTGTGTTAGCATTGTGTTTTTCAGGTTTTTCTCAGTTTGATAATCTTACTTTTTTTTTCAGTGATGTGAATGGGAGAATTTTTATATTAATTTAAATTAGTTTTTTGAGATTTGTTTAGTTATTTGTGGTGGTGTGCTGTGTTTGAATAGTTTTTTTTTTTATTTTATTTTTGACTATATATTATTTTTTTCATTGTTTTCTTTGGGCCTTATTTCCCATCAAAGTCAGTGAGGATTTTTTCTCATATAGGGAATATACAGAGATGTAGATCTGGCTTGTTTTTTTTTTAACTTATGTTAAAATGATGTAGAGAACGTGTATATATTTTTGGATGATGTAAAGAACATCTATATATACTTTCTAATAGATATGTCTTTATTCAGCACCCCTTTGGGTCTAAGGAGGGGATGAATATATATATTATTTTGTTATATGACAACAGCCTTGTAATTGCACCACATCCTCAAACATATACACATGGCACGGCCTTCCATATTCTCCTGCATGAGTTTTCTTCTCACTAGATGACTCACTATATGTATTTGCTTTTTGTTTTTTTGTTTTTTTTTTCATTTCTTCTGAAATCTGAACATTGCAATGTCAAAGATTAGTTACATGTAGTTTGAACTTATCACCAAAATGTTATGTCCAACTTTAGCTGCATCCACACCACTAAATAAAAAATGTGCTATACCAGAAAATATGTTTCATGCTATTTATTGTTGTACAGGCTCTAATGGAAGGTCATCCTAGTTGGGTATGCATACACATTTCACTTCTGCGTATTCCACTAGCATCTTGCCCAGACATGAAGCTCCCATGCATAGCAGATTACCCAAACCATAGGGACAGACTTTTGAAAAAGTTAGTTACATTTCAACTTGTTGTAAACATATTTCATTTTAATGATATATTTTCCATCTGGCTTATATAGATCAAGATATATACTTTGCAATGTATTTATTTTTCAGGCGCAGGTAAATGACACACGATGTCTGTATGATAAATGTGTGAGATATGTATCTCATAAGATTTATATACATTTCTGCTAGTATAAGGCAGACACTCTTGTTCAATAATCAGAAAAAGGAAAGTAGTCATTACACATTTATGTCTTGGAAATAAGATTTTTATTTCTTTTGGACTCGTCTCTCACTGACCATTCAGCTTCACCCCTTGGCTAATCAACTGGCCCATTTGTTCTCTTAGTGTGAAAGTACTATGGGTCATCTGTTCCCCAATGAAGGAGGGGCATGTGAAACAGGAGTAGTGCAGTCATCTTCTCTGGGATCATGATTTCTCTTTATAACCATAACCTCAATAATTACCTAGTATGTGTTCTTTCAGGAGGACATGTAGTAAGCACAACACAGGACTACCACTCATTCCTGTCAGTGACATAGGCTTGCAAATAAACCTATCTCCTGGAATGAGTGCATAGTGCACATTTCTTCACAAGGGAAATTGGTGCACTTTATGTGCCCCAGACATGTGTCCTATCCCTCTTCCTCGAGAGGTGAGCAAGCTTATTCCTCTTATTCCTGTTCATCACCAGTGAGGTCCAACAAGTATATGAGCCCCTAATCAGACTCTGGTACCTGGGTCATAGTCAAGGCTTTATCCCTCTATGCCATAGCTAGCATATATTGGAAATAAGATGCTATGCATTAACACCCCATATATGGGCTATACATCAGTAAACAAAATACTCATTTGTTTCTTGGTTTATTCTACAAATAGACAGTACAGCACTGAAATGGTTTGAAATATACTGCACATTTTTGTTCATCAGCAGACTGATCCATGAGGCTAGGTCCTTGACTTCTTATTTTCCATTTCAGTCATCTGAATGGCAATGTAGGTATGGGCATATACCCCTCAGCTGACTGTATTTTTCATGAATATTTCTGATCTTTCCCTAAAAATTTACTCTGTTCCTCTGGAAGTTGTGAATTTATGACAAGATATGGAGGAAAACCTGTAAGCATGTATATATATATAGACATAGAGGAGTACAGTGAGTAAATAAAGCCCGACATTAGATGTACAAAATGGAGGATAATACAAATAGTCTTATTCTTGCTACTGCCTATGTGAATAGTATCAGTATTTACAAAATTGTCCCGAATTTGGCTCTTTTCTCTCTAATACCTTCTATCTTTGTTTCTGTGGGCAGAGATTGACTTCAGAGACAATAGTATTGGTTTCATTGAACAGAGACAATGTGATAAAGTACCACTTCAGCCCTGGTACTGATGAATTTAATAGCTTCATAAATTTGCTGTGCTTGCAGACTGGTTCAGAGAGGCAAACTACTAAGTTTTAATCATAACACTCAGCTCTCCAGATTTTCACAGAATACCCAGATCTTTATTTCATATCTTGGACTGCTGTTTATAAAGTTTGTGGTTTTTCTGGTAAATTATTGTGGATAAAAACTCATTAAATAATGACATACATTTCAGTTTAAGACTTCATATACTTCAGAAAAAGGATGATAACGCAAAACCTATTTTTCTAATAACTTTCTAACTTTATAGGAGCAATATTTAAAATCTATCCCTGTTGTTGAGATTTGTCCTCCCACTATTTTAGACTTTGTCTAGATTTCTTGTGTTAAGAGGTATAACTTTAATGGAAAAAATAACTTCTGTACTATTTGGCAGTTCATCATACCCACTCCTTTGTAGCTAATGCCCCCTGTAATCTGTACATCTGCCTTTCTACCCAGTAACTATGGTAGGGTGTACATTAACTCCTGTCTACCTAGTAACCAGTGTAGAATATACATACACTTTCTTTTATGTAGTAACCATTGTAGAGTGTACACACACTTGTTTCTGTCAAGCAACTATTATAGGATGTGCATCCAGTTCTGTCTAGTAACCACTGCAGACTTACATCCACTCTCTCCTGCTGTAACCACTGTAAATCACACCCTTCTACCTGGTAACTATTGTGGGCTGTACATCCACTCCATTTTACATAGTAACCACTGTAGGCTGTACACCCACTTCCTTCTATAGTGTTCACTGTAGGCTGTACACCAATACCCTTCCACCTAGTAATCACTGTATATTGTACAAACACTACCATCTACATATGTAAACACTGTAAATTGTACATCCACCATCTTCTATGTAGTAACCATCTGTTTTTGGAATGGAGGGGTCATATTTGCCTTAGTCCCTGCTGACCGTCAAACTAACCTTGGATCAGACATTCACTTTCTGAGGGGAGGTGGCCATCCAGGCAGCAGTGAAGCTGCTTTGTGCCATCACTGACATCCTGGCAATGAGAACTTTTCCATTGTTATGCCCTAACCATACTTCCAGTTGTGACACAAGCACTTACATCATCACAAATGCCACTTATGACTCCTAGTCCTCACGTCAGCTCTCCCACATACACCAATATAGGCAATCATCACCAGCTTAGAGCTCCATACTTCAGCCAAGAGCCCCTATCATCAGAGCAGGAACCATCATTCACTTCTCACTTGGGATGGGCATACCCATCCTCCCTCTTTGTACCATCAAAAGCCCGAGCTGATAGTCAGCATTTGGTCACCTGGACTGTAATCAGGGTTTTAGCCCTCTATAACAACAGCATAGTCATAGTAGGTTTTCATCTTTAGCCTGAAACCACCATATCCTTTTCTAATTCTGCCAATCAATTAGTGATCCTTATCTGACAAAAACTGGTTGCCTTACTATTACACCAGTTACACCAGTACTACATACTTTTTTTCTTGAAGGGAGATGAGTTCGACAAAGCATCTTTGCTTCCCTGCCTCCTATAACAAACATTCTGAAGCTGTATCATCATCATCATCATCATCAGACCTCTTTTCCCCATTTTTTACATGCTGTTGGGATGTCACATTAACTGTCACCACCTCTCTCAATTCAGAGCCACTGTCCTACTTTCCTCAAATGTCATGCATGACTTTGGCAGGTCTTCAGTTATACAAACCATCCATCTCCTCTTGTCTCTTCCTATCTCTTCCTAATCTGTTTTACCAAATCATCTTCTGATTTCCTGCTCTTGTGAACAAGCCACCTTAGTCTTTTCTCCTTCTCTGCAGTTGGGGTTACTTTGGCTTCAGCTCTTATGTCCTCATTTCTTCATCTCTCCCACAGTGTGCATCATACTACCTGTCTCAGGCACTTCATATCCATCATGTCAAGCTTCCTCATCTACTCTGTCTTCACTGCCCAAGTTTCTGTGCTATACAGAAGTACTAATGTTACCAGTATTGCATACATCTTACTTTTCAGTTTCCTTGGAACTCTTCTGTCCAAACCTACCACTGACAGTACTTGTCACTTGGCTGCAGCACCTCCGATTCTAGCTGTGATCGCATAATTTAGATTTCACTTCTTCTCATTGATACCCCCAAGATATTTGAAACTGTTAACCTCTTCCCCTAGCTCCTTTCTGTCTCAGTTTTCAACTTCTTCTCATTTGCTGTCATGAACACCATCTTGTCTATAGTCAGTTTCATTACATGTGCCTTCAGTGGTGCATTTCAGTCCCCTATCATTTGCTAAAGTTCCTGTTCAAAGTCCTCCTGTAACGCCTCATTATCTGCATGCAACAGCTTTGTTGATAAGTCTTCTACAACTTGTTTACTAATGTAGTCAATCACCAGTATCCTGATCTGAATCCAAACTGTTCATCTCCAATCTTACTTTCAACTACTTTGTGTATTCCCTTATCAAGCACCCTTTTGAACAGTGTAGCAGGAGTTTGATATGCCATACTGTCAGCATTTGTGAATATCCCCTTTTTTCTTATGCAATGGCACTGTAATGCTTGTTCTTTAGTCATTTAGTATATGTCTCTCTTCCTATATCACAATGAGTACCTTCAGGAGCCGCTTCTCCCCTTTAGCACCCAACATCTTTTTTTAGCACCTTTAGTGAATTATCATTTGCGTTATAGGCAAACGTACATTTTTATAAAAGTAATCAAACCTCATTAACAAGTTCATGCTTACAAATATGATACATGACAGATATTGGTCTATACAATATAATCAATCCAACATTACATAAATTGTTCAGTTCTTGTCTTCTCTAAGTACCCAATGCCTTGATCATATCTGCAGTGATACCATTTGAGTTTGCTACTTTTCTGACTTTATTTTCTGCACTTCGCACGTCTGTATGGATTCTCCTCCCTTTTTAATGATAAGCTGTATATGTGGTAGTATTAGTACAGTGTCTGTGGGGTTTTCTTCATTCAGAAGCTTGTTGAAATAGTCCTTCCATCTGCCCTTGAAGTCTTCTGGACAGATGAGCAAACTGTTGCTGATGTCCTTATGAATAATATCTGTTGGCTTTAGAACTTCTCTGACCACTGCTTGTAGCTGTGCATGGCCACCTGTGGCTTATGCTGGAGCCTGACATTTTCACTAGAGATGGCAGTGTAATCTTTGATGTCCTTTCCTTCCTAGAAGGAAGTCTACTTGAGTTGTATGCAGACTACTCTTGTATGTGATCTTGTGACTGTCTCTCTTGGCAAACCACATGATGGCCACCATTAAGCCATTTGCCAGACAATAGTCCAGAATGGCTTCTTCTGCATCATTATTGTTGCTCCTAGCCATGCAAACCCAGACAATTGTTGTATATTGTTTTGCCAATCCTGACATTCTCCACTATCATGACCAACTCATTTTGTCACCCTGATTAAGGAGGTCCTACAACTGCTGCCTGAATGCCCTATGTTCCTCACCATCACAGTTCTGCTGTGGAGCATAGACTGAGATCATGAAGCCTGCTGTTTGTTTATATAGGAGTCTAATTGCCATGTGTCTGTCAATGATTTTGATTACATCCAACACTGTCTTCAGATGACTCTCTCTCACCACAATTCCCACACTGTTTCTAGTCAACCCTCCCCCTGAGTAGTGGATTCTGTATCCCAGGCCAACAGACTTCATTGTACTGCCCTTCCACCTTATTTTCTGAATACTCAGAATATTCTGAGTAAATATCCTAAGAGAAAGAGAAAGTCAATATGAAGACACACTCCCAACCTTAATAAACTTTGCTATCTCTTCTCTCCTTCACTTTACAGGTAGTTTGAATTATTACTTAGCCCCTCTGAGGCCTTCACTGATTTCCACTGATTGGCCCTCTGGTTTCTTTGCATTCCACCTGGTTTACACCCCTTGTGCTATCTCCCTCCCCCAATACTAAGTCTGAATTAGAATCCTGCTGAGCATAGAGCCATCTTTAAATTTCTAGTCTCCCACCAGGACACAAGTGCACTTCAGCAATTACATTCTGCTTGCTGGTAAGCCATTAGGCCTCAGGAATTTGTTTAAAGTGTTCAGATTTGTAAAGTAATACTTACTTTTTTCTCTTGTCTTGGTGGGCTCTGTTCGCCCCCACTAATGCTTGGGCTTTCTCCGCTCCCCTGCCCTATCCCCTATTCCCTTCTGCCCCCACTACCTCTACATTTATAGTAATCACAGCCACACCCACAGCTCACCTCACGTCACCTCCACCAATCACAGCTCCTCAAGTCATATCACGTTATACCACACCAACTTGATCCACACAAAATACTCCCAATCACTCTCATTCCCACTAGGCATTTTTACATCACCCACACTACTTCCCCATCCACATATAGTGCAACCCTATAATTCCTATTCAGACCCCCTCACCTAGAACCAACTTAAAAGTTTATAACCATGACTGTCACACAACTAAGTCTAGTCTGTCTTCTCATAATTTTTTACAACACCATAAGTTATCACTCTAGCAATATCCCTAAACTTAGTAGCACAACACTACATTATGCACTCTCATACACAGACACCACACATTATAATAATATCTGCCCACAATTGTTCAAGGACTACATAATAGACCAATTCAGAACTAAACACATATGCTCTCATTCCTACTCCAAAAAAACACAATACTTTCTCACACTCCTCACCAAACTCCAACAATTGTATCACCATTTTAACACCAGGCTCACCATAAGTGGGGATATCCACCCCAACCCAGGCCCAAATCCATCCTGTCCAACACAACTGCTCCAACACAAATGTCAGAACATAATACCCCCGCTATCTTCATCCCTGGGCAAATCAACAACAGCAGCAAAACCAACCATCTTTTAATGCTAAATATTAATATTAGAAGTATCAACAATAAAATTCTTGAACTCCAGGCCACAATAGCACACTACTCCCCAGACATAGTTGTTTTAACAGAATCCTGGCAAAATAAAAACATAGCTAACTCAGAAGTTCTCCCTACCGGCTACAATATCATTAGACAAGACAGACCACTTCGTAAAGGGAGTGGAACTGCCTTACTGTACAAGTCCAACTTAACTGTACATCAATTACCAAACTCCTACCCCTCCCCCAATAATTGGGACATATTTATCTCACAACTTCAACTTCACCCTAAAAAGGTCATCACCACAATTGTGATCTATATTCCACCTGGTAATACACCTGCTAGCCTTGAAGACTTCTTCTCCTGGTGTTCTTCCGCATACTCACAAGAAACCCTTATTCTGGGGGACTTCAACCTAGATTGGTTCACCTGTATATCAGAACCACCAAGTAATCTAATAAATCTCCATGGCTACCAGCAGCTAGTCCAAATTCCAACTAGATGTGATAAAAAATCTAAAAGGGAATCCATCCTTGACTGGGTCCTAACTAACAACCCCACATTGTACCCTCACACAGGCAGTCTCCGAGACACCTTAAGTGACCACAACATAATATACTTTATACGTAGTAGAACAAGCAAATGCAAAACCACTAACTATATATCCACTAGAAACAGAAAAAAATTCTCTCCTGAGGTCCTCAACACTTTACTTTGTAACTGTGACTGGACCTCCCTAAAATCCCTCCCACTTGACCAGGCTGTAGCATATTTCAACAAAACATTTCTACAACACCTAGACACTGTCGCTCCATTGCTCAAAATCAAGGTTAGAACCTCTACAAACCCCTGGCTCAGTAAAGAAACCAAACAAATCCTCAAGTCCAGAGACACTGCCTGGCTTTACTATCAAAAAAACAAAGAAACACAAAGCCTAACTAAGTACCAAGAACTGTGCAACTGTGCAAAAAAAATGCATTAGGCTGGACAAAATATCCTACTACACAACATTACAAACTAAATACCAACACAACCCCCCCAAATGTTTGGAAAAATGTAAACCAGCTACTAAAATCTACCCAAAAGGCTACCCCCAAACCAACCACCCCTGACACTAAAGTTCCTATCAAAACACAATTCAGCTCCCACTTTGTGAACTCAATTCTATGCTTAGTATTACAGGACAGTTCCTTCCTCACTATCCCCCCCAACACAAATAACACTAATACAAGCTTTACCCACAAAACAGTTTCCACCACTTTAATCAAAAGCATGCTCTCCAAACTAAAAACCTCATCAACAGCAGCTGACCTACTCCCCAGCTATTTCTTGAAACTCACAGCAGATGCTATTGCTATCCCAGTCTCCAATCTCATAAACAGATCAGTTGTTGAAAACCATGTGCCCAAACTCTGGAAAATATCCTATGTTATACCCATACATAAAGGCGGGACCTCCACTGAACTTAATAACTACAGACCCATTGCTTTACTCTCCCCCCTGGTCAAAATCCTAGAATAATGCATCCATACCCAGATGCTAAACTATCTCCTAGACAGCAACATCCTGTCACCTACTCAGCATGGTTTCAGACCTGTCCCTAGTACCACTACAGCCCTCCTCTGCTTCATAGACACAGTAAACCATCTAAAAAATGAAGGCCTACAGGTGTCAACTCTTTTTTTGGATATGTCCAAATCATTTGACACAGTCTCGCACCAAATTCTGCTAAACAAACTAAACCAATATCACCTATCAAATACCACTCTTACCTGGTTCCAAAGCTTCTTAACTGACAGGTACCTAGCTGCGAAATGGGAAAATTCTCTCTCTCCTCAGCTGCCCATAACTATAGGTGTCCCACAGTGTTCTATCTTAGGACCACTACTATTCAGTCTTCACAAATGACCTCCATACCTCCACACACAGCATGCATCTATCATTCAGTATGCAAATGACACTACCTTAATCTGTGCTGCACAAAACATTCCCACCCTCCTGCAAACAACTCAACTAACATTCTCTGATGTTGAAAACTACCTTACCAAAGCCCAACTTATCCTCAATCCAAAGAAAACTCAGCTTATGGTTATAACCAGTTCTAACAAAAACACTGATAACAGTCAATTCACTATCTACTCCACAAATGCTACTCCAATTGCTGCAATGGCACAGGCTAAGCTATTGGGAATAACCATAGACTCCCACCAAAAAATTTGATAGTCATCTCAACTTGACTATTAAAAAAGTACATGCCAAACTGGGATCACTCTACTGTATCAAACCATTTCTTACCAACAACACAAGATCAGCCATTGCTCGCTCCCAACTTCTATCCACCCTATTCTATGCATCACCCATTCTGACTAATCTCAACAAAACTGAACTATGGAAAATGGAAGCCTGCTATAACAGAATTGCCCACTTTGCTGCAAATTACTCATATAGAACTCATCACTGTACTGCTTTGAGACAGCTCCACTGGCTTGAACTGCCCAACCTCCTAACCTACAATCAGCTCTGCCTCGGTCATTCGATCTATTACTTCCCCAGTAAGTGTCCTGCCCTCAAAACCCTAGTACAGCATCACTCAGCCAAAAGGCCTCTTAGATCATCAAGCAAACTACTACTAGAAGTCATCAACAGCTACAATAGCTTTGGAGATGCGCTATATAGTAGTTCAGTGGCTAAAAATGGAACTCTGTCTCCACTAGCATTCAAAACACATCATCCAAAGCCTCCTTTAAAGACCTCATCAGGCAACATTTCAAGCAAAGTTGGCAGTGCCATGATTGCTCCCCAGGCTAGTGAAAGAGGACAAGGTATATATACTAAATCTAAAGTACTTGATAATAGTTTTCAATCTTACTCGCAAACACTGGCTAATCTACAATGTATGCACTGTACCAGTGTACTATGTATGTATTCTACCTACGTTCCAAATTTCAGCTGTACACCACAAATCTATTAATTACCTTTATTTTTAAATTAATATTTTTTTGTTTGTTCTCTCTACTGTAACTGTTGATGTGCCGCATACCACTGTAAAAACACGTCTTTTGTAAATTGTGTGTATACTGATCATGTCTAAATAACTAAATGTATCTGTAGTTTTTCTTTGTGGAGCTTTTCTCCCTGGGCCTCTGCTGAAAAAGGGCTTTTTTGTCTCAGACACCCCCGGTTAACAAATGTAAAATAAAAATAAATAAATAAATAAATATTCAGTTTCCTCCTTATTATGCTACCATGTTATATACTACTATATTCAGTATAGACTTTAGTTCATTTTTGGCACGTTGACTTGTTTTACATCCAGCTTTGAATACAGCTATGCCGGGTAACCCAGTCTGGGTAAATGGACACCAGACAAACACTAGTGTACTGACCCAGGGCTGCTGGCCATTATGGTGGGCACACTGACCAACAGGAATGTACACCCTCTTCCCACCATTGGCATTGCATAAGTCAGAGCATGGCTGGCCCTCATGTGAGCTAATCATCTAGAGCCAGTTTTTACATCACTAAGTGGCTGGTTCTGATGCAATACCTAGTCTGTGTTCTCTTACCTATCTGGTTTATGTTGGAGGCTGACATAGTTGATGCCTAAAGTGGTTGGTTTACACAACTTTTTCCTTCATATGCACTACTTAGTATCTGTAATGCTGTTCACAACATTGTTCATTTTTAGGTGCATTTTCTTGGCAAACTGTTCAAGGTCAGCTGTCAGGGTTGTACTGGAACCAGTACTTTCCTTGTGGTGGAAACACCAACATTTAGTTGCAGTTATAGAATCCCCCACAGACACAAGTGTTCTCCAGGACAGGCTGACATAGACAAATAACTGATGTCAGAGACATGAACTAAAACTCAATGCCAATAAATGCATAATAGTATCCTGCAGGATGTCATCCTCCCCTGGTAACAATCATACTAACACTCCTAAGAGATGATCCAGTAGTCAGGGAATCGGGGACGCACATAGACAATAATCTAGCCTTTGACCATTGTGTGTCTACAGTAGAAAGAAAGATTTCAATATTGTTTAAAGAATATTGTAAAATAATGTATAATAATATGTTATGTGTAATCTTTGTTCCATTTGGCCTAGGTCATAGATGAAAAGGTTCTTGGAACAGTATACAACAACTTGAATGTCCCAATGAGACAACGTGGCTCAACAACATAAAATTAAATGAATAAAATCTTCCTTAGACCTTCCAACTGGCAATGCCACTAAGACATCTGTCACTTTTCATTAATGCAGAGGACAAAGGGTGTGATTTGTTAACGAGGTGTTTCCTGTAGTCCAGGGTTCGATTCCTTTATCCTACATTTGCCTACTAGTGTGACTTTGAGCAAGTAACTTAACTAGACAGTGCTCTGGGGCACATGGAAGCTTGAGCGAAGCTCCCCAGTGGTCACATGAACCACAGACCTAATTACTGCCCTCAAACCTACTTAAAGCACTACTCTAGCTACTGGGCAAATTAAAATCATGAAATGAGCTACCATCATCTGTGAAAATCCTATCTTCACTATGCATTTCCTTTCAGGCATTAATGACATATTATAGATAAATAAAGTTAGAAAAACCAGAACTCATCAAAGTTGAACCCCAAATTTTCCAAATTGGGGAAACTGGGACACTATACAGATTTCCAGCTCCTATGGCACATAAGTACTGCCTTATGAAGCTCCTATGGCTGACATAGTTGTATACCTCCTTCTCCCTGTTGGCATATTATGTTATGACTGTCTTCTTAACTCTAATACCAGAAAGACCAAGTGTAAAGAAAAATCACAAAATCATTAATCTTTTCACAGATTTCAAAACCACTGAGACGTGAAAACTAATGTGACAAACGTAGCACCATCTGAAAAAAATTAACCAAGTGTCTTACTGCTGTTTATGTTCTTGGAATACATATATTAAGGCTGGGGTGATTATGGTGAAACCACACTTGTACCTGGATTAGTTAAGTTGTTGGACTTATAATATTGTATGGTTATCTGTGCTTTGATTTTTTTTTTTTAATATTTTTGGTCATCATTCATCAGTTAAATATACTTTACCCCTACTTTAATGATATTCTTACCAATAAGGATTATAGGGAAGTACCTCCCTCACCCCCACCAGACAATTACTGTCCTTTGCAAGAGGTTCCAGTCAAGCCACCTAACCATTTCCAGTCCCATGAGTCAGACTCTCCCTAAATTGTCATTATTCCTCCTCCATCAAAAATCATGGTTTCTTATTAGATAGTGTGCTACATCCTAGCAGTCCACTGGCTTGGATAATGCATTTCCTATCTTATTCTTTGTAGGATATTATCATAAAGAGCAATGTAGTAGCAGCAGCACCAGCATTTCAGCCTCATACAAATCACAGGGTATCGACTCACTCACTGTGTTTTCATAGATATTCTTCCTGGCCACCTTGTCAGTGTCTGTCAGATTTAAGTTATATAACTGTAAACAGTTTATAATGTGTATAATGAGGTAAAGGGATTAAGATTAAGCAAAGCTATCTAAAAAAAGTTAACAAGAAATTATAGATATAACTATAGAAAAATAGTACTGAATCAACTTCTTGAACACTTAATAAACAATTCAAAAGACAGAAGAATGAGAACAGACAAAATTAAGTGCTACTATTAAAAAATTGTGCATGGAATTCAAAGGATGCTCCCACATCATGATACACAACACTATCAGAACGTCTGTGATGAATCCTTGGCTGCTATTTTTGCCATACTTTTTCAGCACAGATTTTCCTCTGTTGTAATTACTCTCTGACTTTGCATTAAAACAACTCGTGTACTAAAATGCGATATACATTATAGAGAGTTGTATGTCTGCAGAACCAAGTTTCTAAACAGACAATGACAGAAAATTTAATGGAAAACAGCAGTAGGCTTTTGTGATGAGATTGCTCCCTGAAGGCTGTGAAAAGTTCATTCCTTTCTTGTCAGCACTTATTACCATATTTTTCATTCCTGTCCCTACAAGTTGTCATTCCAGGAAGTAAAGACAAAGATTTCATTGTGTTAATATTAATCTGGCCACATATGGAATACATTAACAAACTAATATGTTTGGGAACAAATTAAGAAAATGACTATTGTTTTTATATGTCTTATTCCTATTAGTTTCTTCCCCTTTAATTACCTCTTACACATGGAATCAATTCTTCATACAAATACCATACCTGACTTTTTTTGCATGTTTTCCATGAGTTTCAAACTATGCTTGGTAAAGTTAAACAGCTCCTTTCACCCTGCAAACCTTTATCACTAAAGTCTAATCACCTTCTAGCAAGCACATTGTGTGTGTGTGTGTTTTTAGAGTTACTGGGTTAGTTGTATTAGTTTTCAGCTGAGAGCGATACAGTGGCAAAAAAAATAATAATTGAGCAATGTTTTCTTCCTTGAATGATAATATTGTGGTGGAACATAATTCATGTGTAAAAAATACACTGAATTCCTTTAGATATTTCTTTTTAAACATTTTGAATATCTGTATTTTTCCATTGCCAATCAGTTTATCAAATCTGGGGACTCAAGGAAGTGCACTTTTCCATTTTCTATTTGCTGAGAAACAGAAGGAGTTCTATATTAAGTACTAAGCTCACGTAAACGATTTTGGTTGGCTTCATACTTTACAATCTTCTGATTACGCTGTGTGAACTCTAGCAGGCTCCGTGAAATCATTTTAAGAGATTGCTGAGAAACAAGATGAATATACCAGGTTTACCCAATTTTCAAAGCAGTATATTTATTTCTGATGATAGATGGCGCTCTGGCTCCAACAGTTGTGCTAAAAAAACATCTCGATCACCACAGTCACCACAGTAATACTTTTTTTTTTCCTTTCTGTTGCTTAATTTTACATTTGGCTCATTTTATAACTGCCATGTTCTACAGAACATGCAGATGAGACAGTGCAGGATGTGGTTACGCCTGGCGTGCATGCAGTGCCTAGGAAATGGCTCACTGATTAATAACCACACTGTTTCACTTCTGCTGCCTCATTTTATAACTAGCTAAACATCTTTGACTTTTCTGATCAATTTTAAAAGCAGTTGGAAGTGTGGGAGTGTTTAAATAATTGAAGTTTAGTACAGTGCCTAAACAACTTGTATAAAAAAATACAGGCTCAAAATGCAACAACTGTATAACCCATGTTAATTGGTAAAATCTGTCATGGGCTCATTTTACCTTTGATAATTTTCAAGACGATAAGCAGTGCAGGTCTATAATGATCATTATTTGTTTGCCATCTCTGAGCAGCCACAGCTGACTATCAGCTGCCAGGTAGTCCCTCCTTTGTTTCCTGACCTCCTCCCCAGCACAGTCTCCTAGATGTGGTTGTCTTCACATAGTGGGAAGGAAAATGGACAGAAGCTTTGCCTCCGGATGGGGATGTCTTGGCAGGGTGGGAATGAGAAGTGAACAGCAACTTGTAGAAGGCAGACAAGAGACAGACTGCTTACTTACTGTATTATATGCTCTTCATGGCAGGCCTTTTTCTATTTTATGTCATACCTGCCATTATCTCTGCATTAGGCCCAGGCTATGAAGTAGAAGAGAAAACAATACCTTGAGTGTGAACAGTTTCTCTAGGTCACAATTAGTGTAAATGAATTGCCAGCAATAACCAAAATTATTTGTAAACCACAGAAAAACAGCTAACGATCCAAACCTCAGCCAAGGGAAGTCACAATTGTTTGCCAAGAAGTACAAAGTTCTATGCCAAAAAGTGAAAAATTCTTTTATTGTAGGTAAGCACTTTCGTGGTGCTACTCACACCACTTTTTCAGACCTTTTACAACCATGCATCACATTACTCTACACTTTATACTAAAATTTGAATCAGCCCATTAACTTAATTGATTCAGTTGAATAAATTAACCTGTTAATCACCCACAAAAAACTTCTGTAAAAGCTATACATAGTTTACACAAGCTCAAAAAGTCATAAACTTCATTCTAATATAAAAACATATAGAAAGGGATGCATATATAACAAATAATGTATATATGAACAACATATATAAAAACACATATAAAAAACTTATATATGCAGACTTTTAGACACAGGTACATTCATACAAATATGGAAATATAAAATTATATGCATACATACATTTCTCTCTTTAAACAAGGGGCCAGAGCATACATTCAGCTTCCAAGTGATAGAACTAATAAAAGAAAATGATAGAGGGGTGACATTATAAACAGAACTGAGACTTCAGAGACGCGCTGGATCATCAGATTGAGAGCAGATAGGGGCCAAGGGTTAAATGACAGGATCCCCCTTAAACCTGTTTTGCGGAATAGGCCTTTGATTTATAAAAGTCATTTAGTACTCTTTTATATTTTAAATACCCTTTGGTTAGCTGTAGAAAGAGGGAAATGTATTTCAGAAAATCACTGAAGAAGCATACCAAGGAATTTTCTTAGTATCACTACTTAGTCTTAGCTTATCTGCTATTACATTTTGCCCATCTATATATTATTTACTTATTAGTCTCTTGCCTTCAGTACATGAATTATATTATCTCTTTCTTCATTGTGCTACATTCTAAAACATACTTCACTCTCTTATTACCACATTTTACTATGTTCTATTTTATCACCTCTGATTAACTACAGACTAGCTACCCATGCCCTATGTGACATCCCTGCTCTGGAACAGTAATTAAGGAGCCTCAATCTTCACCACTGACACCAGTAAGGGATGTTCACTTGGAACAAAAAATAGATACACACTGTATTTCCAGATGCAACTCTCTGCACCAAGTACAATTTCCCTTAAGAGCACATGGGGAACACACTTGTTACGGGGGATGGGTTTTCCTCTCTCTCTCCAGGCCCCAAATAAGACTCCCCACTGACACAGCTGTGTTCCAAGCCAAGTCCTCCACCACCCTCTCGGTGAAACCAGTGCTCTGTGTCCCTGCTCCAAGTAGCTGACACACATGCACTTTGTGATCTGATTTTCAGACACACACAAACACACACACACACACACATATATATAAACACACGAAAAATATCAGTTATTTGAAGGAAGAAGCGTATTCCATAATCCTGCAAGATGTTTTATATTGTTGTCATTTTGTTTTATTACTGATATCTATTTGTAGTATTTTGTTCTCTAATCTAGTGTTAGTTCTTCCAGAAATGTGTTCCAGACAAAGACTTTCATACAGAACTGGATCACATATTGCCATATAGACAAAGCAATGTTTACCTCTAAGTAACGTCTAAAATTATTGAATACAATGACAACTCCCAAAACCATTCACGTTTTCCAGTCTTATGATTTTTTAAATAAGGATTCACGATACCCCTCATGTTCTTTTAGGTAGCTTGCATGAACACTACAAAATGTAGTATTATATTCAATTATGGGTCAGATCATTGAAGTACAAGATGGTACAATGATCTCACTTAAGTGATTAGATGTGCTCTTTAGAATTAGGCAGGCAACAGGATATGGTGTCCCTAACTTTGATAGATGCCAACAGGTTAGAATTTAAATTGTTACCTATTATTCTCCCTAGATCTTTAATCATGGCATCATTTTTTTCTGATCTGTCCATTTATTTTGTTATTATAATATATGTCCTTTTTGCCCAATGTCATAATACTACATTTATTGACCACACAAGGTTTGTGTTTTTTGTAGACAATCTTAGAGAATCGCTTACTGAAGTACTTGTGTTACCCAGTTTGTAATCATTAGTATATCTGGCAATCCATAGCCTATTTCCCACTTTTATGCCTGAGACTCTGAGAAGAATGATCTGTAAAGAGGTAGCCCCATCACAGAGCCCATGTGGGGGCCACTAGTTAGGACTGTTGGGATGGACAAATAGCCCACTACCTTTCATTTGTGCTTGTTACTTAATCAGTGTTTTAGCCTGTAAATTGCATACAAATTGACACTATTCATTTACCAACTATCATTATGTAAGACATATTTGGTAAGGTAAAGATAAGCAACATGTTCTGTCAGCTCCTCATCAAATGGTACTGTAACCTCTTCAAAAAAAGCCACAAGATTCAAATGACAAGCCCCATCCTTAACAGAACCATATTGTTCCCTATCTAAAATAAGTATTGATATCTCTTCAGTCTGTGAATTCCACACCAGACACCTGTTCTACATTAACATGAGACAATGCTTAATACAATGCTATCAGCTAAACAGAACCGAGTCACCATTAGATAAACTGGAAGACCTCCTTTCTAAACTTTACTTTCTGTCAAAAAAAACCTCATACTTACCTGGGACTTAATTCTCAACCCCAAATCATTAACAAAGAGCAACCATGTCCCCCTCTCATATAGAACAATCAGCAGCAAACCTCTAAAAATAGCCTGCCTCAACCCCTGTAGTATTAATAATAAATGAAACCTAATTGAGAAAATGGCTGTATTCACATCAGCCACATTGTACTTGCTTTAACTGAAACCTGGACGAAAGACAACATCTGCCCTTCTACTTACATTTCTGACAGCTATAAAATAATTCATAACAGTAGACCAGGAAATAGAAATGGGAGTGGCATTATGATACTAATTCAATGAAATACCTCAATTACCCAGGTAAAGCATACCACAGCTATCTCACAAGATGCTAAGAGCCCATATCGGATACTCTCCCAAATTGTGAATGGGAACCAGCTCACTCTTCACATAGGTATGGTTTATAGCCCACCGCTTTCCTCCATACATTTAATTCAACAAACCTTTCTTTCAATATTCCCTAGTATCATCAATAAAATTATGTTATAGTAGGCGATTTCAATGTTAATGCCACAGGACCAGATAGCACTAAATTAAACTGCGTGTTACATGCACTAGGACTTGAACAGTTAATAAAACAGCCCATTACACCAAACTGACACACAGGCAATCAAACTGCACTATATCACATTATAGCTAGCATAATACACAGATGTTTAAACATATTGATTCCCATAAACTCAGGCAGTGATCACTGCCCCTTCATCTCAGAATGGTCTTTTAAAAGGGTCTATATTACATAATCGAAACATTAGGTTATCGAACACCTAAAGGTCGATCACAAAATATCGCACCCTTAATATGGAAAACGGCCATTTCCACACAGTGAAACAACACGGTTGGCCAAATTAAAAGAAAAAGTTATAAACAGAAATAAAGTGGGGGGCTTCACCCCCAACCCCCCCCAACTAAATATACCAACTCCGAGATCGCTCTACAGTGGAGAAAGAACAAAATCCATGTAATGGCCAGATGACTCATTTCCCTGTATGGAAACAGTTGTTCGCAATTTTCAGACTTTGACTTTATGAGATCGACCTTTAGGTGTTAGATAACCTAAGGTTTCAATCATGTAATAGGGAACCTTTTAAAACTAGAAAATATTCCCCATGCTCATTTCAGGAAGGTCTGTTTCTCAAAACAAAATCTCTCTAGGGAATAACTACCTAAGCAACATAGACTGGTCCTCCATGTACACCAAAACTGTCCTTGTATCTGCACTGTCTTACTTCTTTAGTGCTCTCCAAAAAATATAGGAATCCCTATTCCTAATTACTCAGAGTTGGCCTAGAGGGCAAAAATATCTCTGATTTAACAAAGATATTAAACAAAAAATTAAAGAGAGGGACAAAGCCTGGAGATCCTGTAAAGAGGACTTCAGTAATCTAGACCTTCACCAACAATTCATCACTGTAAGAAAATCCATAAGAAAAGGCAAAAATATTGCTAACTCCTCATACTTGAGACATCAGCAGACCTCCATGATAGCAAAACCCAAATAGTAAGCAGGCAACATCGCCAATTTCTCACCATGTACCACAGGACAACATCAAACCCACAATAACTTTTCTAATGATTTTGGATACTATATTTTATCAAATTATTCAATCACCCCCCACACACAATGCTTCATGGGTGTAACCTGCCCCTCCACTCTGTCCAATAGCCTCATATGCAGCCACATTTTACTTCATATCTGTAACTTTAAAGCAAACTTAGTCACTACTCTCTAGACTAAACCCTTACAATGCTAGACAGTATTTTACATCCTACTTTCCTGAAATTGTCATCAGGAAAAAAATCTCAAAGCATTTAATTCATATATTTAGTCTATTTCTTATTACCAGTATTGGTTAACCTGCATTCAAACATATGATTACTACTCTGCTTCCAAACATTCATTCTCCAAATCAATTAAAAGAAATACAGACCTATTTCAAATCTATGCCCAATTACAAAAATCTTTCAAATACTAATATGCCAACAACCCTTTAAAAGTATAAACTAATAAGGCCTTCTATGTGACCATCAATATGGTTTTAGAAATGAATTCAGTACCCTTATAACCCATCCCTCAGTCATTAATATGATTTACACCAGTATTAACAATATTCTTTTCAGGTCTGGGGTTTTTGTTGACATGACATGTGCCTTTGATACAATTAGCCATAGTCTTCTGCTTCAAAAAGTTCAAAAGCTCAACCTTGGAGAAAATACTGTACTCTGGTTCAGAATGTACTTAACAAGACAGGACCTTCCAAATCTACTCTAATAACTGTTTTTCAGAAAAATGAACACTTAACACTTGAGTCCCTCAAGGCTCTGTCCTAGGGCCTCTTCTTTTCTTCATATTTATTAATGACATCAGGCTAGAACTACCCAACCACAACCCAGTTATGTATGCCACTGACATCCTTTTACTTGAGGCTAAAAAAACACAGCAAACACTACAAGCTAATTTACAAACAAACATCAGTAACCTCTGTAAGTGGTTAAACACATACTTAACACTAAGACAAACATCATGATGTTCTCCACATTTCAGAAACTCTCATCTCTACCTCCTTTAACCATTAAAGATATTAGATGTAGCTCCACCCCTAAAGTAAACAACAAAAATATCTAGGTGTAACATTAGACCCTCTCCTAAACATTAATACACATATAGAATATTCAACCAATAAAGTACTGTCACAAATAAAATTATGTTATCATATCTCTCACCTTCTTACCCCAAATGCACATCTAGCCAAAGCCAAAACCTTTTTATTCCAAGCACTGAATATGACCTACCACATATCTCCTTTCATTCCTATAATAATAATAATACTCAAAAACTACAAGTAACAGCAAATAAGATATTAGATTTGTAGCAGACAGAAATCATCAGCACTCTAGCTTATAATGAAAGCAAACTGTTTTTTCACTACAAAGTTTCCTTTTCTGCTAAATACACTAATATTTAAAATTCTGATATTTGGCTGCTAACATCCTCTCAAAAGAATAGTGGAAATTAGGGAACTAAACTACTTCATCAGAAGCAGACAAATATGTTCCCTCACTCTAGTTAGACCTATATTCAAATTTGTTATTGGAGAAAAAACTTTCTCTGTAAGAGGACCAGTTATGCGGAATGATCTTCTAGCAGAAAAAAAGACTTAAACACTTTGCAATTGTTTAAGAAAAATCTAGAAAATTTCTTCATAAGGAATACAAGTGCATTTGTTTGCATGATACTGGCTAGGCTATTGAATTATAACTCTACACTTAATTTTTTGTTAACAATCACGATTTATTTTCATTTCTCTGTCAACTTGTATGCTGTGTTTCTTATACAAACTATTGTTAATTTATTATCTCTACTTTTATATAGCTTGTGTACTATACTAAATGCCTTTGTCTTGAACCTGTTTTATATTACATTACCTTTATGTCTGAAACCTTGCATTTTTAGCTCATTGTTATCCTTTTCTGCTGTACTCTGTACCTGGTTCTTAACTGAAAAGGGTATCAGTTTTAAAATAAATAAGTAGGTCATGTTGGATAACCTCCGATATAACTCTCTTCATTAATTAACAAAGAATACCGGTTAGGTTGATGCATTTGAAATTGGGTTTGATATGACCCCCTTTGTGAAATAGTACTACTTCCACCTATTGCTAAAAGTCAGGGAGATGCCCACATGTGAACATTTTCTTCAATATGACTAACAGGCTTAGTCAGACCCTCCTTGATTTTGTGGAGGACTCACCTGGTGTGTTATCTGGTCCCATGAAATTAGATTATTTTTTAAATTTTACTTGTGGCAGCAGTTATCGTGTGTGTTGTTATATAAGGAGCTTCTCCCCTGGTCTCTACTGCACTTTAACATCTTTCTTAGCTTGTTGTGAAGTTAGCACAATTGTTGTTTTCAGCAGCCACATTCTCTATGCCCACTTGTTTGTTCACTGATAACATATTATGTTCACAATTGTTTCCATTCTGTTTCTGATGTAATTTAAATACCTTATTATTGCTTTCAGTCTCTGAAACCAAGTTAAGTTTGTAATTAGATATGGAAGATTTGATTGCCTTAATACAGACTCTCTTTTACAACTAAAGCAATTTTTGAAAGCCAGATAGCATCTCTTTTCTTTTGTTGTATATTTGATAAATTTTGTGATGTTATCAAATTTACTTGTTTTAAATGTACCTGTATATGTGTGAATAACTGGTATGTTTATTAATGTAGAAGTTAGTAGTATCCTAGAATTTATTGACAGTATACTGAGTAGAATTATAAAGGTCATTGAGGACCAGTCTGTTTTCATATTATTACTTTATTTTGCTTTTGCCTCCTCTTAAAAAGTACTTAATTTTATTTATTCTGCTGCATTTATTACTGCTTGGTAGTAGCCGGATTAAATTGTAACTGTTATTCTAAGCCTTTTGGTTTAAGCACTTGGGCTTCAGACCAGTTGTTTTACATTAAGAAGGTTTGTGGTCTGCACTGTTGTTGCAGGACAGGTAGCTTACATCCTTCTAAGTTGGGAATTGCTGACTGAAGGCTCATTGTATGTTATTCTAAAAGTGTACTAGTTCTGGTTTAAGCACTTGGGCTTCGGGCCAGTTATTTTACATTAAGAAGGTGTGGTCTGCACTCTTGGGGGAGGAGAGGCTAGATTCTGCCCTTCTAAGCCGGGAGTTTCTGATTAAAGGCTTATTGTGCCTGCTTATTTGAACTGTTTCTTTCTGAAATTGGTATGCCTTGTTTGCTGTAGCATAGACTAGAGTCAGACCTGCTGAATCTAGCTTTGTTTGTATAACTTGAGTACTAATCTAGGCTGTCTTTTTTTGGAGAAGGTTCCCCTGCATTCTAGTGGCAGGAGTGTGCAGTTAGAACTTGCTGGATCGAAGACTGCTGGAATGGGGCTCAGTTTTTAGCTTTTTATTTGTTAATTGATTAATTTGTTTAAATAAGTTTGCTCATTTGCTACTGTTATATTAAAAAAAATACACTTTATGCATCGCCACTTAGCTAGGGTTAAACTATTCCCGGCGCCATAAAGTCTGCTCTTCAGTTTTCCCCTTAGAACTAGCCAGTGTTTTAGTTTTAGCACTCAGATCTGTTTCTTTGAGCTCAGCACTTGTTCAGAACTCGTTGTAAGCACTAAAACAGCTACAAATTACTACAGCACTCAACTTTCCTCACTTGTCTAGAGGAAAACAGTCTTTAGTACTTAATAAATAAGCACCTATCCAGGCATGTCTAAGGGTCAGCTCCCGGTGTTTTCTCCTGTCTTCCTGATGAATCTGGGCATCTTCGGTAATGCAGCAGTTGCCTCATGTACACAGACAACCCTCTCCTCCTACCACCCAACACTACAACCTGTGAGAGATGCACTTATATAGCCAAACTGGAAGCAAAGCTCTCTTCACCCAAGACTGGACTAGACAGTCAAGAGGAGAAGGTAAACACTTGCACCACACCACACTCATCACATAGTCCCTCAAAATCTACACCACCAAAGCACACACATAGAAGCACAAAATGCACACACATACATTTGTGGAGGCTGTCAATAAAAATCTGCCCAAGCAACAGAGACCAAAGCAGAAACGCAAGCAACCTCCACCCCCCAACACAACCCAAATGACACATAACCCACAAACTCAGTGTGCCACTCAACCACATCCTATAAGGCATAACAATGTACCCAACACTCTAGTCATAGGTGACTATAGTCAGGCACACTGATGTTCCACTCACCAGGCTAAACAAGGAGAAAGTTACTGTCAGCTGCCTGTCAGGTGCTCAGAGATGGGACTCTCCAACCTACAATTCCTCACATCGGGATATTATCGGATAGCCTTTTGAAGAAAGAATTGAATAATGTTATTTCACATATTCAGAATACTAATGACTACTGTGGCTTGGTTAAAAATTTGCAGTGGGAAAAAGATTACTATTGGGCCACAGTTGATGTTAAGGCTTTATATACCAGCATTAAGACACCTTTTGGTTTAGAAGCAATTAGTAAAAGTTTAGGGGAAGGACCACGGGCATCTTTTATTATATTGTTACTTGAATTTGCTCTCACTCATAATTACTTTTTATGTGAACAAAATATTTTTTTTACAGACAGAAGGCACAGCAATGGGCACAAATTTTGCCCCTACATATGCTATTTTGTTTGTCCTATTTTGAAACTAGTTTTATGTATACACTTGAATTTTTTCATAAATCTGTTATTTTGTATCATAGGTACATTGATGATTTGATTTTCATTTGTAGAGGCAATATTTTGGAATTTGGGAAGTTTATTGATAATTTAAACTGTAATAGGTTTGGTCTGGAATTTACTTTTAAAGTGAATTTGAATGCTATACAGTTTCTTGATATTCAACTATATGTGGATATCCAGAATAAAGTTCAGTTTACACCTTTTAAGAAGGAAACGGCAACCAATAATTTTTTACATGCTAGTAGTGCACATCCGACCCACTTTTGAGGCTCTCCCATATGGTGAGTTTAAACGTACCTTTGAGCACACCTCTGAAAGTTGTTTCCTGCCAGAGGAGTTTTTGATGTAAAGAGTAGGCTCTTGGCTAGGGGATATTCTGAAAACTTGATTAAAAAAAGTGAAATTAGAGTTTGGAATAAACGTGACTTTGTTAGGAGTAATGTTGTACAATTTTCTAAAAGATATATGGAGAACAATATGGATGAGAAAATATTTTTTGTAACAAAATACTTTCCATTTTCTGATACTTTGAAGAATATTGTGGATTTTTTGTGGCCCATTGTTTGTTGTAGTAATGAAATAGGACATTTATTTGTTAATAAAGTTACTTTTTCATATGGAAGATACCCTAATTTGAAAGAACTTTTGAGCCTTAATTATAATACCAAAATTATGAGTGAAAATACTGGTATGTTTAAGTGTGGGAAACGTAAGGTCTGTTCTTTAAGTGTGGGAAATGTAAGGTCTGTTCTAGGGTGAAAAATCTATCAGGTGAATTTATCAATGGTGTTAAATACACTGCAACTGATGGATTTAATTGTAAATCATGTGGGGTTGTTTATATTGTGGGTTGTGGATGTGCACTACCAAAGTATTATATTGGTCAAACGAAACGTCAAATTAAAATACGTATCATAGAGCATATTGGCGATGTGAGGAATTGTAGGTTGGAGAGTCCCATCTCTGAGCACTTTAATACAGTTCATAATGGTGTGTTAGATTCCCATTTTTTCTGTGTATTAGCTAAGCCAGATGTTAAGTGTTATGGTAACTTTTTCCAGAGGTTACTTAACTTGGAATGTAGGTTTATATTAAACTTTGGCACTCTTGCACCTAAGGGTTTAAATTTGGAGATGAATCTCACCTTATAATATGTTTTGATGGGTAAATGTTGATGTTTCTTTAAATCTTTTATACTTGTTAATTGATTATTTAATTGAAGTTAATATAAAAAGATGCTGCTGATTGTCGTGGATTATTCCTGTGAAGGCTTTCTTTAGCCGAGGTACCAGAAGACAATAAATCTGCAGTTTCCTGTCTTCTGAATGTGGTTGTTCTTTTTTGCTGTTTTTATGTTTTTTTTCTACATAACACATGCATTCAGTTTACTCCACAATAAGTACAAATATGACTCTGTCATTGTACATGTTGGTGTGAATGACCTGAGATGTACCTCCCTGGACTACATGAAGAGACATGGAGGAGCTGTCCAATCTTGTAGCCCAGGGAGGTATGACCCTAGCCTTGAGTAGCATCCTGCCATCACCCAGAATGATACCACAGTACAAGGACAAAATGAATTGACTTCAACAATTGGCTAAGCTTCTGGTGTTATTCTAAGGGGATCCAGTATCTGTCTGCCTGGGATGACATGATCGACAGACCACAATGCTTTTCCAGAGATGGCCTGCACCTGTCGCACTTGGGATTCTGGATACTGGCTAAGGCTCTTGCCACCCCTATAGTGCCTTTTTTAGGCAAGGTTCAAATGACAAATTCACCACCGTAACAGGTACAAGCAAGCAAAATCTGAGGGTAATGCTACTCAATGCTAGAAGTCTAAACCTCAAAATGCACTCACTCGATGCACTCCTTAAAATGGAGAACATCAACATCTGTGCAGTGACAGAGACCTGGTTCAAGGTTCCAGAGAGCACCCCTGCTTTACCAGGCTATAAATCATACCACACTTTTCGGCCACTTAACCTGGACTGAAACACTAAAGGCAGAGGTCTATCCATATTCGTTAAGGATATCCACACCTCCAGGCTAGTTGCTCAGCATAATGCATCCAAGATTATCCAAGTGCAACTAACTCTTGTCAAAACCACAATCCAAATTGTAGCTTGCTACAGATCCCCCACCATGCCCCAGGATTCCCACTCCTCATTTCTTGATACACTGGAAAATATTAGGGTATAACCCAACATCCTAATAATGGGCGATTTAAACTACCCCACCATTAACTGGGAAAACTACTCATGTACCAGCTCTTTTGCTCAATGTTTTCTAGAATTCATAAATTCCAATGCCTTGGATTAACTTATCCACACCCCTACCAGGGGCAGCAATATCCTAGACCTAGTCATTACTAGCATGGGTGACCGGTGTTCCACACCAGAGGTCAATTCCTCGTTGGTCAGATCTGACCACAAGCTAATCACCCTAGACATCGACAACCCCCTCCCCACCCCCATTAGGAAAACCACTGTAAAAAATTTCTCCAAAGCCAACTTCACACTTCTTAAGACAGAAGTGGCAATCTTCACAACACCCATGCAGACGAACAATAGAGGTATGATTGCTGAATCCTACACAAATGCACTTTATAAGCACTTACATGAGTGCATGGATCGTGCTATCTCTAACAGAACCAAGATGCTATCCTCCAAAAAAAGGAAACTAATATGGTGGTCCCCTGCCATAAACAAACTCTACAACAGAAGAAAGACTGTTGCAAAAAAGAGTAAAATCCCATGATTGGAGGAACTCCCTGGTCAGCCTCAGTAAGAAGCTGAGATCCCTCATAAAATCCTCCAAAGCTAGTTATGAAAACAAAATCACCACTGATTCTAAAGATGACCACAAAGCATTCTATAGCTATATTAAGAATCTCAATGGCAACACTCAGATTTGCTCTGAGTTACAGCACAATGGCACTAAATATACAGAAACAACTGATATTGCCAGCATCTTGGCAGATAGGTTCAGTGCTAACTTTACCCCCCTCTCACCCCCGAAAGTGCCCATCTGTATACCGGAAGAATGCAAAGTTCCTGTAATCATGGTTGCACAGGTAAAAACCATACTCTCCAAAGCCAAAAACACAGCATCCATGGGACCTGACAACATCCCAGGCTGCGTTCTACATGAAATACAGAATGAACTGGCACCCCACCTAAGTACCATGTTCAATCATAGCCTCACCTCAGGCTTTGTGCCCACTGAATGGAGCACAGCAACAGTTATCCCACTCCACAAAGGGGGAGCTACCATGGACCCTGGGAACTACTGCCCCATTAGCCTGATGGACCTGGTCTGCAAGGTCATGGAATGTATCATCATGGAACATATAAACAAAGACACTGGTAATCTCCAAACTCTTGATCCCACCCAGTTCAGGTTTGTAAAAGGCAGATCATGTCTCCTAAACCTGATAGACTTCTTTGAAGCAGTTACCAAAGCCGTAGATGAGGGTAAGGTGGTTCACACAGCCTATATAGATCTTGCCAAGGCTTTTGACACCATCCCCCACTCTGGAACTATAAATAAACTCACTAAACTAGGTATAAATCCCTATGTCACAAGATGGATTGCCAACTGGCTCACTGACAGAACCCACACTGTGAAAGTAGCAGACTCCAAATCCAACTTCAAACCAGTGACAAGTGGAGTACCGCAGGGTTCAGTCCTGGGTCCTCTCCTGTTTGGTATCTACTTCTCTGAAGCACAGGCTAACACAGAAGGTCTTTGGCTAATGAAGTTTGCAGATGACTACAAACTAGGAACCATAATCAAAACTCCTAATGATGTGGACATCCTACAAAAGGGCCTCACTGAGACAGATGCCTGGTGTCAAAGCCATGGCCTCAAGCTCAATGCCAAAAAGTGCATTGTCATCCCCTTTGGTAAAAACTCTGTACCCATGAACTAACACATAGGCGGTAGTCTACTTAACACCGAAAGTGTGATAAGAGACCTTGGGACACAGGTGGACAATAGTCTCTCCTTTGATAATCACATTGTCACAGTAGTCAGGAACTCCTTCTACATAGCACACCTCATCACAAAAGGTTTCTCATCCAGGAAAAAAGAGATCATTGCTCCCCTCTGTTTGTCACTCATTAGACCCATTATAGAGTACAATGCCCCTTTTGGTATGTACCTCACAAGACATCTACAACAACTGGAAAGGCTGCAGAAATACCTCACAAAGAGGATTAGCAACCATAAGCAGATGCCCTACGCAGACAGTCTCAAAAAACTCCAGCTTTACTCCATCGCATATCGCCTACTCAGAGGCAATCTCTGCCTAACATACAAAGCTATGTCAAACCCAGAGCTGTTGGACATGCTCCACTTAAAGAAATCTCAATCCCTCCGAGCTACACGGTCTGGGGATCTAAACCTTGTGTGAAGGCTGCCAGCCTAGCCAGATAGAATTAAAATTCTGTCATTTTGTAAATATTAATGTAAGCCACAGGCTTGTTGTCTTAAATGGAAAAATGCTGTTACATGTGGAACTGCAAAAAAAAAAAATGTAACAGTGCACTCTGCTGTAAGGAAGCTAAGTCAAGTATTTTATGACTGTCTTTCATCTTTAAAGTTGGCTCCAGCCAGTCTAGATAAAAGAATTCCTGCTGTTTTAAGGCCATAGTTAATGGCCAGAATTTATATGTATAAATGTCCTTAATGGCTTTGCTTCCTGACCTGGTATGAGCTTACTAAATAATGTAGCCTGTTAGCCTGGGAAACCCAGGGAAGTGTGAAGAATGATGTAATGTGAACCAGGAATGTGACTTTAAAAACAGAGAGAATCAGAGAGCATTAAGCATTTTTGTCTTGATCATCCAACTCAGCACTGCCTTTGCTCTATATGTAAGTTTATCTTAGACGTGTGTTTTCTCTTAGTCTAATCTTTCTAGCTTCTAGCTATTTCTAAGTGTTTTTCTGTGATGTCAGAACTGTACTACTGAATTGTTTTAAGTATTTCTCTGTGATCTCTGACCTCTTGACTAGCACTGTGTAGAAAAAAGTATTGTCTTGTGTTTTTATTATTTATTATTAAATATTTTTAAACCTTACAACTGTGGCTGTTTTATGTAGAGTTAATTTAAGCTGTAGAGTACTTTGCATGTATATAGTGATACTGTAACAAGTCACTCTGATAAGCCTTGAGTGTTCAGTCACATTTACCAATTGGATAGTAATATTGCACAGTAATAATTGGACACCCTTTTAAGGGCCTTTGAGTAGCTGATAAATATTAGCTGGGTGGTGGCAGTGATTTCTACCGTATAGTCTGGGTAAAAGGGGCACAGCTGGAGAACCTGTGCCAGCCTTCCCCAGGAGTGTCTGTGTGGTTGTATAAAATTCTTATCTCAAAGTGTGTGTGTGTGTCAGCTACTTGGGCAGGGACACGAAGCACTGGTTGGACAGAGAGGGTGCTGGAGGTTTTATCTTGCCCACTAGGCTGAGATCTGGACCCTATAGCTGTGCCAGTGGGAAGTCTTATTGGGGACCTGGAGAGCAAGGGAGCGAACAGCCCCAGACTGACTGCGATATCTGTGTGCTCTTAAGGGAAATTGCACTTTACTGTGTGTATTTGTTATCCTTTCCTTCTATATGAGACACCCCTCACTGGTGTTAGTGGTGAGGATTGAGGCTCCTTGATTGCTGGGCCAGGGCACAGGCATCACGCCTTGTCACCACAATAAACAGAACATGCTGGAGGGATAGATTCCTGTCCCAGAGATTTCCCATACTCTGGAACAAATTACCTATCTATATCAAACAAAACTCCTCATTAGCACTCTTCAAGAAAAATCTTGATGACTGGATGGGAAATAGGAAATTCACCCCAGGGTCACTTCTGTGGCTCTGCTCGACAGGGGCACAGGAAAATAATTTTCCTGGGTGGCGAAAGCAAGGATACCTTTTTGGCTAGGCTTATATAGGCCCTGGGGCCAATAGCCTAGTACCTACCTATGAACCTATAAGTATGTCATTTACTGCATCTCAATTTCCATTGATGAAGTATACAAAGGATGATTTATTTATGAATGAGTTTGAGTCTCCTCTTAGGCTGAAGATGTTGATATCATGATTAGGGTTAATTATAGGGAATGCAACCATTATTGGAGAGTAAAATGATCCTAGGTTTGCTGGTATGCTATCTAATATACTGCTGTTTGTAGCTGGATTTCATAGTATTTGTTCCAAGCTGTTTTGAGTAATACAGTCACATTTATGCATATTTATTTGATGTTCAGTTTACCTAGTCGACATTTGGGTTGTTAAAATCCCCAATGAGGATTATATTTTAATTGATTTTTACACTCTGAAGTTTGCTCTTAAAGTCCTCATGTTATGTACCTTGAAAGGAAGTGTTTGGAGTGTCAGATTGGTGCCATTTGTAATCTATTCCAGCACTGAATGCATGCCAAAGCTATTTTCTTGGTAGGAGAGGTGATCCTTTGAATGAGTCCATAATTAGGAAGCTCATTACCTAAGAGATTCTTTGGGAATTCACCAAAGATAATGCAATTCTGGTGAGGCAGTAGTGGAAAAAGTGAGGCTAAGATAGATGGTATAAGGAACTGATGAATGGTGTGACAGGTGGAAGTATACATACTGATGCAATCCTGAACTTAAGGTGTCCACCAACCAATCATGCATATATTAGCTATCTATGATACTGGTCAAATTAATTAGGGAAAATGTTTGTTCTTAATATCCAAACAGTGTTTACCCAGCAGGAGAACACATCCTCCACAACACTTATCAAGTTACAGCTGTGGAAAAGGTGAAATGCATCAAAAACTATAATAGGTAGATGAGAAACTGGCTTTAACAGTGACTATGAGATAGAGATAATACCAAGTTATTTGTCAGTGATCCATGCTTCCACAGCTTCAGATTTGTTACCAACACTATTAACATGATTATAACCTATTTTAAGACAGATTACTTTGCTTTTATTCAGCTAAATAAAAAAGTGGGTATGAAAATATAAATCAGATTACTGGCTATAGTCAAAACTCTTTTTATTTAGCAGGATTTTTTTGTGTGTTTGTCAGAAAGATTGGCACCAACCCAGCAGGCAGTTGAAGAGGTAGCTGGATTGGATAGGTAATTGTTTAATTCTACTGACTGATTCAGGTGATAATGTGACATAGGTACTAAAGCACCATAACTATGATAAATGTGCACTACTGTGATTATGGTGATACTGTGACATAGGTACTAAAGTATGATAACTATGATAAATGTGCAATACTGTGATTATGCCTTCTTTCCAGTCACGCTGATTGTTTGAAATCATGAATACTTTAGTCTTTCAAAATGTGTTTCAGGGTATATCAAGTGCTAGCACACATGATGTGAATACATGATTGTGGGATCTTTTCTTAGCAGATGACCCATTTATGACTGAACTAACAATAAAGCAGGACACTAGCATTCTTTCTTTTCATTACTAGTCAACAATTAACATCACTCCATTCCTATTAAGCAATGACCACATCCTTTAAGTTATGTTCTGCTAGATTATCTGTGCAATGAATCAGCATAGATCTATAAAAAATTGAGAGTTGCAGAAAAATGCAAGTTCTGTAGTAGAGAACTGGGAACAGTTGCATACTTTGTGGTTGATTGTGATATCCTCCAGGCTGAGGTTTTGTTTACTGAAAGAAATAATAATGCTGTAAGACTGATACACGGAGCCACAAAGAAGTACTGATCATGTCATATTATTTAATATCAACTAATAAAAAGTAAATGTGAGGAAACCAGATATCATAACTGAAGGCAAAAATTATGAAAGCTGCTTTTATCAGTGATGTAATCATACCTAGCAATACACTGTCTTCCAATCCACTCCAAGGGACATCAAATTAAAAATATCAAGACATGCTAAAGAGACCAGAGCAGTGTCAAACAAGGGCATCCAAATAGTTGCAACAGTCCTGTGAGCAACTAGATTATTAAATTAGAATTTGTAATCATATTTAAATGTATTCCACAACAGGTTGACCCATATGAACTGCAGAAGGAACATTAATGAAGGTGAGAAGAAATGCACAGGAAGGAGATTCCTTTACCTCATTTCACAGGTACTAGACTAATGACCACTAGGGCCCTTACAAGCCTAGCTACACACCCCCAAATCATTTGGGCTCCAAGTATCATCCCCCCAGGCATGTTAGTAGACAGGTAGCTAAGGATTTGTGGGGAAAGGGTCTCAGTTAGGATAATACTTCTCTTATTGACAGCCTCTGTCCATAAGGGACACTTGGTCCAGACTAGGGGTAAATTTATGATTTCCTATCTAATTGTCAAGGTTTTATTTGAATACAGTCATGGATGAACTCTAATTTACATGGATGGGGAGCCTATTCCATAGTGCAGAGATCCTTTGGTACACATATCTATATCTCCAGCACATTCTGTTTATGTCACAAGCAAAGTTCAGATCCATGGAGCTAGTGTTTCTGGTGCTGTTTGTTTTGCAAAAGTGCAATAGATCTATCAGCGTTGGATATGAGGAAGCCCTGTAAGCCAAACAAAGATCCCCTCTCAGCAGCCTGTAGGAGACTGAAGACAGAGCCTTTAGGTGATCAGTGTAGGACAGGGTGTTATGTCCTGAATTCTCCTGGTGAGAAAGCTTTGTGGCCATTCCAACTGTTGCAAGTGTTTGTTTAGATACATGCCAAAGGGGAAATTATATTCAATGATAGGTTTGATAAGGGCCGAATACAGTGGTACTCTAACTTCCTTGGACCTGGATGCAATACCCTTACCTATAAGCTGGGTGTCATAGAATGATTTTCTTATTATATTAGCTACATGTTGGTCAAAGGTCAGACTGCTGTGTACATATGCTCCCAAATCCCTTACTACTGGGTTGACTCTTAGGGCCACTTTTTCTATGAAGTAATTAACTTGGGTTGACAGGTTCCCAAAGGGCATTATAATGCATTTTTTGGCATTGCATTTTAGGTCATGGCTTTGACTCCAGGCATTTTTCTGTGTTAAACCCTCTTGCAAGATGCTTATGTCTTGGGGGAATCTATAATAACTCACAATTTACAGTTATCTGTGAATTTGGTAAGCCAGCAGTCTTTAACATTAGCCTTGATGTCTGATTAGTAGATGACAAACAGGAGTGAGGTCAGCATAGAGCCCTGGGGTACTACGGTGGTGACTAGTCTCTTGGTGGAGGTGGTCTCACCAATTCTGACTTCTTGGTTCTTGGCTGTGAGCCAGCCAGCAATCCAGCAAATTAGGTACAGTTTTACACTTAGCTCAGAGTGCTTGTCAACAATGTTTGATTGGGATATTGTATCAAATGCCTTAGCTAGGTAAAGATAAACAGTAGGCACTGTTTTAGCCTTGTCTGTTGTCTTGATGACCCTCTGAAAGAAACCTACCAGGTTATGTAGGCATTACCTTCCCTTAACAAAGCTAAACTGGGATGGGTCCAATATCTGTACATTGCCAATGTCATTGTTTTATCATGTCCATGATCATTCATTTCATGACTTTGCATATTAGGCTTGTTAGACTAATGAGTCTGTAGTTTCCTGAATTGGTTGATAGTCTGCCTTTGTGGAGAGAAATGACTGCTGTCATCGTCCATTCACTCGGAATGTAACCTGTTTCAGGGTTGTAGTTGAAAAGTGCCTTAAGTGGTCCTGATAGGTTTATGTTTTAGACTGTTCAGGAGGTTACTGGAGATGTCATTGGGACCTATGAAAGCAGTGTTCTTGGCTTTAATGAGTGCTACCAGCACCTGGTCTCTGCTGATAGCTGAGGGAAGTATGTTGACGGGGATTTCACCTGGTGGAGCTGGGGACAGGGGAGTAAGGGTGGGTGTTTGAGCTGAATTTATCAGCCAGTAGATTTGATCTGTCATCCTGATTGGTGTAGGTGGTACTGTTTACCACCAGTCCAGCATGCTGTTGTGTGTTATCTCTAAGGTTCCAGATGTAGCTGAAGAAGGCCTTCTGATTGTCCTTAACCTATAAGGCTAGCCTGACATGATAGTTGGCCTTGCTGGACTTAATTAGACCTCTTAGTTTCTTGTTGCTTTTCCAGATTTTGGCCATGAGTTTTCTCCTTTTATTGTATACCCTGCTTAGGTGAGGATTCCACCAGTAGGTTTTGTTCTTAGTGTTTGTTGTGGGTTTATTTCCGGTAGGTACAGTAGCCTCTATGCAGCCATTTACATGTATGTATAGTGACTCTGTGAATAATTCTGCAAAGGTAGCTGTGGTCCTGGGGTTGGAGTGAGTCTTGAATTTTGACAAACTGCCCCTTAATAGAATGTAGTTTGCCTTTGAAGAGTTCCTAACTGTTACTGGTTTAGCTGGATTTTCTGAGTTGATTTTCACTTCAAATGAGACTGCTTAGTGAGGATGTGACACAAGGAGGTGGAGGAGTGTGCAATGCTATCCCGTGTAGGTGAGTACTAAATCAAGTATATTTGATCCTCTGGTTGAAGCATGCACTATCTGTTCCAGGATGTTTGTCTTAATAAAGTCCAGGAAGCATTGTGCCTGTGAGTTTGAGGCAGTGTACGTTTCCCCAGTGGATCTACTTGGAAATAAAGAATTTTCATAATGCCAAAGACCAGAAGATTGAGACCAAAATGTTGAGATTGCATTACACTAAAACTTTAAAATCTCGAATGTTGAAATAGCGAAACAGCTTTTGAAACACCGCTGTAATGCATCAAAAAGGATTCTATGGCTTTAAGATGGTGTACATTATAACAAAACAAAAAAAAATGGTTGGCATTACATTGGAAGGTCTGGGAAATGTTGGAGAGATATGTAGTACGGCAAACAATTTAAAAAGTACGTAAGTGTTGCTCATAGAAGCTTATTTGTAGCATTTATGTTTGTTTAGTGAAAAGGAGATTCTGTTGAGGTTTACAGATGCAGGCGCAGCTGTATAGAGTGGAACTGTATATTTGCCATTGTTGTCACTGTAGTGCGATCTCAGAGTTTATATATTTAATATGTGGGGGGTGCAGGGGGGCTTGGCCCCCTTCTTAAACTTAGAGATGTAGGTAGTAATTTATTTATATTTGTTGGTGTCCGTATTGTGGTTGGAAGTTTAGGTTTGTGTTTTGTTTTTCGATATTTTGAAGTTTCAGGAAATTGAAGTTTCGTCATTTTGATCTCAATCTTCTGGTCTTTGGCATTATGAAAATTCATTATTTCAAAGTAGATCCTCCCCAGTCTATAAAGGTGTAGTTAGTCACCCATGAATAGGGTGTTTGGTTAGATGATGAGCACCTCTAGTAGGTTTAGGTAGTAGTTGTAAGACTTTAGGTGCATAGATGGTGAACTGTATCTAGCCATGATATGGTGAGGGAGCTTACCTATGGTAACTTGCACTTGGATGAGCTCCATGGTATCATTCTGTTTAACCAATTTGGAGGTATATTTGTTGCTAAGGTAGATCAAGACACCTCCACCTTTTGCCCCCATCTATGCTGCTTTTAGTTTAAATGTGTGGAAGGCACTGTAGCCTTGCACTTCTAGAATACTTTCTAAAGCTTTAAACCAAGTCTCATTCACGGCAAAAATGTCTACATTCTCCAGAGTGAGGAGGACCTGAAGGGTGTAGAGGTTTTTTTTTAGGCTTCAAGCACTGAGGAGTAACACCTTAAAGTTGATTGTAAACTTTTTTACTATGTTGATAGTTTTGTCTTTTTAACATTGCCTAAAAAGGCTCTGAGGGGTGGATAAAGTTTTAGCTAGTATCTGAAAGCCTAGAGGGGACAGGTGCAACCCATCCTTGGCAAAGCAACTTGGTCTTTTGAGCATGTTCTTCCATGCTGACAGATATTGTATCCCCTGGAGTGACACCAGAAACTAAGCCAATTATTAAAATCAATAATTTTATGTTCATACTGCGGCATCCACTTTGGTGAAGGTAGAATGCTGCTCAGTGCTAGACTCATAGCAATCTGTGATGCCTATTCCGAGAGATCCTTATATCTCTTTTCATATAGTCCAGTGACGTATGTCTCAGGTCATTTACACCCACATGGACTATGATAAAATCATATTGGTACCCAGTGTACATTAACTTGAGTGCATATATGATATTGTGGATCCTGGCGCCAGATAGACAACTGACTGTTATCTTCTCCTTGTATAACCTGGTGAGTGGGACATATGTGTGTCCCACAATGGCGTCCCCAATGACAAGAATATTTGGTAAAGCATATGCTTGCCTTATGGGCTTTGCACTTGGGGATCATTAACTGTAGGCTTATGTGAGATGTTTGATGCTGCTTTTGGTGTGTGCTTTAGTGATTGCTGAGGAGCAGTTTTGCCATTATGTGGCTTTGGAGGCCTTTGAGATTTGGGAAGAACAGAGTTCTTGTATTTCCCTGTATTTTTATTTAAAATTAAATTATTAAATCAGCAACTGAATAAGAATTTCTGATGCCTTCGTCTTAAATTAAATTGTATTAAATTAAATGCTTCTATCACAAAATTTAACTTGCATTGATATTATTTTCCTATATATTCTTTAATATCTCTAAGAAGTATGTTTCGATTCAATAATTCTTCAGAGCAAGACTTTTCCTTAAGCACCTTTCATACTCGGTTGTGTCAAAGTTTATATACTTTTTGACTATCACTCATATTGATCACTGTTGCAGTACACTTAGCTATATGGGTTATATCTTGCATTAAATATAAGAGCCGGCCAGCTTCTAAAGATTTAGAGCACATTGCACGTGCCCAAACCATTGGTCAGTTCGAGGAAAAAGAGTGGTTAGGGTTTCAAGCCCTTCAGAGCTTCCTGTCTCTAAACAGCATTTGCTTTTGAGGATTGACAGTCAGCTAACACATTCCATTGCTAGACAGATAAGTTCTCTTTAGGGGTAATAAAACTTCCACATTTTACTTTTATGAGAGAAAGTGATCCTCTTCTGTGAACTTATAAAATTGAAGCTAAGAAGAAGTGTTTTATTGACTGTCACATGACTGAATAACCTTTAAACAGGAGTGCTACTTTTAGCTTTTGTGGAAAAAAGTTGTTAAAACTGTTTTAAAATTACTTTTTCTTTAGTGTTATTTTACGTTTAGGAAATGGGATAAGTGTTTAAAGTGCTACCACTGGAACTATTATGAGGAAGTTTGCTTGGTTGCATTTTCAAAACCTTCCTAAGGATGATAAAGATGAAATTTTGAATTCTCTCTTAAATAGTGAGTTAGTTTTTGGACCATCTGTCACAGATGTACTTAAAAAGTGTGATGAGAGAGGCAAGCTGATTCAGGAAATTTGTCAGATTTTTATACCTACCTTCTTCAAGTTAACACTGCTTAGAGAATGCACAAACTGTACATCAGCACCCTGATGGAGAAAGAATGTTCTCCATCAAGGTATTAATGCACAAGTAATGCCCAATGAAAAACGAGTCCGATATCAAACTGCCGTGGAGCTTGGACTGAAAAAAATCTAACAGCCGCCATTATTTTACACTCACTAAGCAGTGCTTCTGCTGTTTAGCAAGTGAAAAATAATAAAGAAAAAAAATGTAAACAAATGTGTGTTTATGTCTGTGTGTGTGATGGTGTATGCATGTATGGAAGTGAGAGATCGATCAAGCCGTTATCTTACACTTACTAAGTAGTGCTTTTACTGTTTAGCAAGTGTAAAATAAATGAAACCAAAAAAGTGTGCGTGTTTATGTGCTTATGTTTCTGTCTGCATGTGTGAGTGAATGCATGTATGAAAGCAGAACAGTGTGTGTGTGTGTGTGTGTGTGTGTGTGTGTGTGTGTGTGTGTGTGTGTGTGTGTGTGTGTGTGTCTGGGACAGATAGAGTAAAGAGTGAGAGGAATCCCTGGCATCAGTTAAGAGGTTTGTGCACTTATACCTCTCAACTTCTCGGCACAAGAAATCTGGGCAGAGCCACAAATAATGAGGGAGAAATTACCAGAAATAAGGACAAATTTTAAATGTTGCTCTTATAAACTTAGAAGGTTGCTAGAACAACAGGGTTTTCATTAGCATGTATTATGGATGGATATGAAGTCTGAAACTCAAATGTCTGTCATTATTTAATGACTTCAATCCCCAGTGATTTGCCAGAATACTACAGATTTTTATGAGGATGGGACCAAATATACAAGCAAAAAATCTGAACATTCTACAAAAAATCTGGACAGTTGAAAGGTATGCTCTGTGGACTCTTAGCTGCAGCATCGGGCCTCATAACATCCCTGGGTGGGTGTTAATTACACATTAACAGACACCCTTGTCAAGCATTATTACTTGCTTCTACAACCTTTGCCAGAAAGCAAAATAGGCAAACACAGCAAGCTGCTTGTTAGCAAATGTTTAAAAAGCAATGACAGAGAGGTTCCAATAAGAAAGTCTAATAATTCTGAATGACTATCAAGATTTCCCTCACCCTTCTCTTCACACGCTGGAAAATCCCTAATCCTTCAAGAAAGTCTGAACCTCCATTTCTGTTTTTGGCAATAGATAGTTTCAAAAAGATGAGTTTTAAAAGTAATCCATCAAGGTTACAGATGGCAGTAGAAGTCTCACCCTCCGTCCCAAGGAATTGCCCCTCATCCTCCAGATCAAACTTCTCTTTTCCTTCCTGTAATTCAGTACCTGCTGACTCAGGTGATGATAGAAGTGTCCCTCCTCCTCAGCTAGGAATGAGTCTGGTGCCAAAGAAAGAAGATTCTTGGAGACTAGTTCCAGATCTTTCCTATCTAAATAAGTTTGTCATAGTGTCCAAGTTCAAATTATGATCTCTTTACAACTTGTTACTCCTCATTCCCCTTTTGAGTTTTCTGGCGACTTTAGATGTAAAAGATGAGTATCATCATATTATTATAGATCAAGATTTTAGACGTTTCTTAAGGTTTTCTGTGTCTAGAGCACACTATCAGTTCTCTGCATTACCCTTTGGTCTATCCATCACTTTAGGGTATTTACACTAGTTACAAGTGATAATCTACAGCAGACACCAAGGTATTCACAATTTTCCTTATTTAGTTGATTTGTTTATCTCTGCTGAGTCTTTTTCAATGTGTCAGGAATCTCTCATTTGGATGACAGATATCGTTAACAGACTAGGGTTTCAGGAGAACATCCAAAAGTCTTGCTTGACTCCTTCTCACAGGTTTATTTTCCTGTGGTGTCTCAGGAATTTCTCAGGATTCTGGGTCTTGTAGCATCTATGATTCTCATGATTCCCCTGACAAGACACAACATGGGAAGAATTCAGTGGCACCTAAAATCTGTATGGTCCAGATATCAATATGCTCTGTCTTTACTGATTCCAGTTTTGGGGTTTGTGAAAAGGAAAATTCTTTGATAAAGAGATCAATTTTATCAGAATCAAGATCTCCCACTTTCCCTTCCAACTCCAGCACAGTCTGTAACAGCAGACACCTGAGCATACCCGTCAACGTTTTACCTCAAGAAATCTGGATAAAGCCTAAAATAAATAGGGAGTGGGCAAAGGCTGAAACATTTGGACATATTTTAAATATTGCTCTTAGAAACATAGAAAGTTGCCTGAATAACAGGATTTGTGTTAGCATGCATTTTCTGAAGGATATAAAGTCTGACACTCAAATATCTGTCATTATTTAGTGACTTCTCAATCTTCAGTGATATGCCAGAAAACCACAAATTTTATGAGGGACAGACTAAAAATATAAGGGAAAAATCTAGATGTTTTGCAAAATCTGGAGAACTGAGAAGTATGGACCTCAGACTTTGCTTGGGGAGATATGGCTATGGATATAAAACTGCAGGGTTCTTAGAAAGGCCCAAACACATAAACGTAAAAGAGATGTTGGCATTTGTAAATGCTTTCAATGCTCTTCTACGATCCCTTGGATAATTACAAGTATTTGCAGACAACACAGCAGTGATGTGGTATTTTAACAAAGAGGGAGCAACCTGATCTTACCCTCTGTGCACACTAGCCATGGTAGCCTGGGATATAGCTTTTTAGCACAATCCCACTCTACACCCATCTTGCATATCATCAGTGCAGGTTTTAAGGCAGACAAGCTCAGCAGGACCAGGACAGACCCTCACAAATGGAAATTGAATCAAATAACTCTTCCATGAATTGGTCCAACTGTGAGTAACACCTCAAGTATATCTTTTTGCCTGCAGTCACAACAATCAGTTGGCAAAATTCTGCTCCAGGACTCCATGCAAGAAGGCTTGGAAAATGGATGCATTCTCTTTTCCTTTGAAAGGAACATTCCTGTATGCCTTTCTACCCTTGCCATCAACACCCATACTCTTTAAATATTATTGTGGTTACTCCCTTCTGGCCAGGCAACAGTTGTTCTCCCTTCTATTGGAAATGGCAAAGGGAGTTACCACAAGCATCTTCACAGACTGGACCTATCTACACAAGGCAAGGGGTTTCTATACATCCCAACCCCAAACAACTGCAACTAACTGCCTAGATGACAGAATCTTAATACCTTTTAGGCACCCATTTTCTGTGGATGTGCAACAGGTATTGAAAAAGGCAAGAAAACCTACTACTAGAAAATCATATATTAGCAAATGCAAAAGATTTTCTAGTTGGTGCCAAAACAAGACCCAGCACCCTTTCAGGACTGGTGTCTCTTTGGTTCTACATTGTTTGTATGACTTAGTATCTGTTTTACTCCTTCATCAAGGTTCATTTGTTGGCCATGTCAGCATGTTTGTCTATGGATACCCCTCTATGTGAAAATGTTTTTGAAAGGGGTATTACATACCAAGCCTCTTAAGAAGCAGGTAGCTCATCCTTGGGATCTTCATTTTGCTTTGGAAAAAAATAACTTTTGCCCCATTTGAACCAGCTCATCAAGCTGACTTGAGGTTCTTAACATGGAAAACAGTTTTACTGATTGCTCCACCCTCTGCAAGAAAAGGATCTGAGTTGTAAGCTCTTATGGTGGGTCAACCTTATCTCATTTCCCATAAATATAGGGTTTTCTTGAGAACTAATTCTTAGTTTCTGCTTAAAGTGGTATCCTTCTATAGTTATGTAAAGAATCTCCACGGCAATACCCAGATTTGCTCTGAGCTGCTGCACAATGGTACCTCCTATACCAAGCCAACAGATATTGCCAATATGGGTTGATAGATTCAGTGCCAGCTTTACCCCTCCCCCCAAAGGACCAATCATAATACCAGTAGATTTCCAGGCACCCAGTATTACTGCTGCACAGGTTAAAACAGCACTTTCCAAGGCCAAGAATACAGCTTCCATGGGATCTGACAATACCCCTGGCTGTGTTCTACATGAACTACAAAGTGAACTGGCACCTCACCTGTATGCCTGTTCAATCACAGCCTCACGTCAAGCTTTGTCCCTACCGAATGGCGCACTGCTACAGTCATCCCTCTCCACAAAGGAGGAGCGACTACAGACCCTGGGAACTATCAACCCATTAGCCTGACAAGTCTGATATGCACAGCTATGGAACGCATCATCATGGACCTAATAAATAAGGATATAGGGAATCTCCAAACTCTGGATCCCACACAGTTTGGTTTTGTGAAGGATAGATAATGCCTGCTCAACTTGGTCGACTTCTTTGCGTCAGTCACCAGAGCTGTGGATGAAGGCGAGGTGGTTTATACAGCCTACCTTGATCTGGCCAAGGCCTTTGATACCATTCCCCACTCAGGAATCATATAAAAACTCACTAAGCTAGGCATCATCCCCTGTATCACCAGGTGGGTTGCAAACTGGCTCACAGATAGAACCCACAGTGTGAAAGTAGCTGACTCCCAGTCAGACTGCCGACCATTCACTAGTGGAGTCCCACAGGGATCGGTCCTGGGTCCTCTCCTGTTTCATATCTACTTCTCAGAAGTCCAGGCCAACACAAAGAGACTCTGGCTGACAAAGTTTGCAGACAATTGCAAGTTGGGAGCCATTATTAACTCCCCATGTGATGTTGACATCCTACAGAAAGGCCTCACTGAGACCAACGACTGATGTCAGAACCATGGCCTTAAGCTCAATGCCAAAAAATGTGTCATCATCCCCTTTGGGAAAAACCCAGTTCCCATAAATTACCACATCGATGGTAGTCAACTGAACACAGAAGGCATTATAAGAGATCTGGGAACACAGGTTGACAGCAACCTCTCTTTTGACCTCCACATTGCCACTGTGGTCAGAAAGTCCTTTTATGTGGCACATCTCATTACTAAGGGTTTTGCATCCAGGCAGAAAGAGGTCATTGTCTCCCTCTACTCTTCCCTCATTAGGCCAGTCATCGAGTACAATGCCCCATTTGGCATGTACCTCACTTGACACCTACAACAACTGGAGAGGCCGCAAAAGTACCTCACAAAGAGGCTCCTAGGCCTTAATCACTTGTCCTATATGGACAGACTCAAAAAACTCCAACTATTCTCTGTCCTATACCGCATACTTAGAGGCGATCTCTGCTTGACTTACAAAGCCATGTCTGACCCAGCTCTCTTAGAAATGCTACATCTAAAGAAATCCCAATCCCTCCACACCACATGCTCCAGAGACCTCATCCTTATTACCACAATCAACAGAACGTGCTGGAGGGACAGGTTCATAACCCAGAGACTGCCCATGCTATGGAACAGACTTCCCATACATGTCAAACAGAGCACTTCAGTGGCCCTCTTCAAGAGAAATCTTTGAGTGGATGGGGAAATAGAAAATTCACCCCGGGATCACTCCATTGGCTCTACTCGACAGAGGCACTGGGAACTAAGGTTGGGTGGCACGATGCCTGGGTAATCCTATGGGCTAGGCTTGTAAAGGCTCCAGGGCCATTAGCCTAGTACACACCTATGAACCTAACTCCAGCTATAATCCATATTTAACATCTAATTCCATATATCCCTGGGGTGGACACATGCTTTTCTCCAGAACAGCTTACAGTGAGTTAAGTCAAGTTTCTTTTTCTTCATCTTTTTATGTTACATTATTTTCTAAGAGACTTGACCATTTCTTAGCCTTCTGGGCCCAAGTTGCCAACCTGGTGTTTGTAAGTCTTCACATTTTAAACTATGGCACTGTCATTATAGGAAATGTGAAATTTCCTTCTGTGATTAAAATGCACATCTGCAAATATCAGATTGGTCCTAAAATAAGTATTTTGAAACTATGGTCTCAAATTATTGATAACTGCTAGATCTGTGATCTAGTATTTAGTTCAGTAAATGTATCCTCATATTTTCAGTAACTTTCCATATTTTGAATCCAAGTTTACAGCATGTCATCAAGAGAAGATCTCATGAACTACCACGCTGTCATTGCACAATTCATCCTAGAATGTGGTTTTGCAAAATCATGCTCACCATGAAACTGACCATGACACAGTCTGAATATGTTGGTGCAAATAAAGGTATTACATCATGTCTGTGTTCCAGTGTCTGCTAGTTGACCAACATGGCATTTCTATAATTTTTTCGACTATAAAATGTGCAGTTTTCTTACCCAAACAATTTTTTTTCTTTAATATACATAACATTATAGAGTATTATCTTAAAAGACAGATAACAAAGGTATGGCTATATCCATATGTTGTATTTATCCAATACCAGAACAAACTGAAGGCAATTATTAATAAACAGAGCAATGCAGAGGGAGGATTTTCAACAAGTCGGAATATTTATACTACAAGCAGAAGCATAATAATCAGTACTTCTATTTTTTTCTTTGTATGAATCAGCTTTGTCATACCTCCAGGTTTATCAGCCTTGTTCTGCCTTCATGTACATCAGCCTTTTCCTACCTTCATGTGCATCAACCTTGTTCTACTTTCGTGTGCATCAACCTTTTCATACCTTCATTTGTAAATGCCTTGTTATACCTTTCTGTGTATCTGCCTTGTTATACTTTCCATCAGCCATGTTCTACATTCCATTGTTATACTTTCCATCAGCCATGTTCTACATTCCAGTGTATGTGTCTTGTTATACATTCCTGTGTATCTGAATTGTTATACCTTCTTGTTCATCAGTCTTTTTTGTACTTTCATCTGTAACAGCCTTGTTATACTTTCACGTGTATCAGTCTTGTTATACCTTTGTGTGCATCAGCATTGTTATACCTTTGTGTGCATCAACCTTGTTATACCTTCCTGTGTATCTGCCTTGTTATATCTTTGTACATATCAGCCTTACAGCATAACTCTGTAGCAACACTTAGAAGCACATTTTCCTTCTACACATTCTGCAGACATTTATACATAAAGACAATGGGAAGTACCAATTCTTGTACTGAACCCTTGCAGTAACCAACTGGTCACTGCCCTTCAGTCTAAGACTGCTGCCTTTACTATGATCCTGTGTATTCTATTGTCTGTTTAAAGTTTTACCCGTACTACCACCCTGTGCCCACTCTAAGTCTCTGTGCTTTGTTTGCTGGTATTTTCAGGGACACCTAATCCAATAACTTTCTAACATCTAAACAGGTAATAGCCACAGTACCTTTCTGTTCTAATACTCTTATTGTCCTTCCTCAAGGACAGAGCAGGGTACACGTGCCATTGATGACCTTTTTACCCCTCAACTTTCTCTTTCTTGCTGAGTGATATTTTCTTGCCATATGAACTCTGTTGCAAGACTGTTTTTTTTTTTTTTTGAAAGATTGGTCATTATAACTTAACTGTTCTCTGATCATAATTTCTAAGTTCTGAAAAATTCCTGCTGTGTTGTATATAAATATGCACTTGTATTAGTGAAACTCTATTAAGAATAGATTACTTACTGCCCTTCAGCACTAGTAGTATATAACAGCTCACTTGTAAGTGGTTTAACCTTGACAACTTCCTATATTTCACCTTTGACTTGTTAATTTCTATTGTGTCTTTGATCCAGATCATGGCTAAAATTGTACATTTTGTTTGTCACGTACTGTGCTAACAGATAAATAAATAAATGCCCATTCAAAAAAAAAAAACTCTTATTAGATTTCTATGGCATGATGTGATCTTTGTGTTGAGAACTCATGCAGCCTTGTTTCAGTTGTGTGTCTCTTTGGCTTCCACATATTCCAAAATTAGTTTAAGAGTCCAGAGCACTGGTGATCTTTATTCTTAGGGGAGGCAATTCATATAATGTTGAATACAAAGGAACTAAATAATGTAGTGATGTTGACAGTTCATTCTCAAAGCAGAAAGTTCTCAGTGCACATACTTACATGATATGTTGGAATAGTATCACAAAACGTAAGGTTTCCAGTGGGTTTTACATAGCAGAAGAAAAATTTGGGCATGCATATAGTTTATTTTTCTTGTCTTGCAGGCTTTGCCTTTTCCACAGAAGTGTAATAATGTGCATATATCTGAACAGACATAAATCCACTAGGTTTACTATCAAAATAGCGATCAGACTTTCTTCGATTTACTTAAGTTCAAACATCTGATTCGACATTAAGAAAGAACAAAAAAAATGACGAAATGCACAACAGTGAATGCAGTATAGCATTCGCTATTATGAATTTCAACATTTTAATGCAGATCGCACTGTAGTGGGGATTGGTAAATGTACCATTTCCCTCACTGTAGTACAATCTCAGATTTTGTATATATAAGTAGCAGGGGGTGTGGGGGGGTGCTGGGCGGCTTGCCTCCCTGCAAAAACTTTCTCTGCTCTGTGTAGCAGAGTAGTACAATTTGCGGAAGAGTGGAGAATCTTCAAAATATGTCGAATTCGACATTCTTCACTTCCGCATTCAACACTTGTGTCAGTCATTTTTGGATTTTTTTTGTCATTTGGTTCACTCAACCGATAACTTGCACAAGGTGTGATCGGACAAATGATAGTAACCCAATCCACTATGTTCTATATTAACATGTAGTATCTTAGAATTTTTGTCTTCAGGCAGTCTTCGTAAGGGAGTATGCATGAGAGATCAGGATGCTGCTGACTGCAACAGCACATGCTCTGGGTTAGTGTAGTGCTCTGAGCAGACAGCAAGATTACCTGTACAAATTAATTTCTTAGCCCAAAATCTCAGAGGTGTTTCTTAGGTAGGGCTGGCTTGTGGGAGACCTCATTGCCTCTCACCTCAGTCAACAGCTTTTGTTGCAGGAACTCAGTACAGGGCACCTTTCTTCATGAAGCCTTTCATCTGCACTAAAAATATTTATTGTCATTTCAAATTAACAACTAAGAAGAACAGTAAAGTAAGGGCAGCTGTCCTTAATGTCTGAAGTCCAAATGAGATGTACAAAACCTGAGGTGTGGATTTCTGCACTGCTACAGAAATCTAGTTTAGGATCTATTGTCATCCATCATTCCATAAATTTTAATGTATAATGCTTTCTGATTCTTCAGATCCTGTGGGACTGATGGGGCGTACCTACCTACCTCCACAGTAGTTGTACTAAAAGATCACTCAACAAAAACCATAAAGAATAGGTAATACAAACTTCAAGCATCAATAACACATTTCCATATAAGTGGTTGTTAGAGAGAAAGATAAACTAATCATCTAAAGTAATACAAACATTATAGGTGACTTCAATTAGCCTGCAGATGTATAGGACAATAACACTCCTAGTAATAATAATGCCCAGCACCTTCTAGATTTCATTAATACTAACTACCTGGAACAATTAATGAAAAATCCAAACTGGGGGCCACTATCTTGACTGTGGCTCAGCTGGCCCTGTTTTGACTGGTGACCCAAGCATGGGAGAAGCCACCTTGGGAGGATGGGAGTGAGTAGCTCTTCCAAGTTCGCCCATCTCAGAGTGAGCAAGACAGCTCAGTTCCCTGCAAAAATGGCACCTGATAAGGGCTGGATATTAGAGCAAGGTAGCAGAAATGGCCAGAATGCATGCCCACTAAGCAGCTCATTTGTGAGCTCTAGCCAAAAATGGTGATGGCTAAGAAGCACACAAGCAATGAGGAACCAACATCAGGGCTGCTATGGGGATCAGGAAATTGAGGTAAGTATTATACATACCCCTGATGGCTGGTTAGTTGATGGCCTCCCACAATTGGTTCCCTCCCAAGTGGCAGGAATGATAATAGTCAGTAAAAAGAGAAAAGATAATTGGCAAACAAGGGGGACAAAAATCATATTTAAAAATCCAATAAGTTACTGAAAATAGACAGCAGGTCTCCAAGGAATGAGCAACTTTATTATGATGTGAAATGCACCCTAGTAAGCATTTTTGTCCTTTAAACTGAACTTTTTGAGCTGGTTCTATATATTTAAAATCCACCCTTAAAAACATTAAATAGTTTGTCATATGGCTAAAATAAACCACTCCTGTTAAAGCTTACTTGTCTCACAAAATATAAAATGTAAGAACAGAGAAGATGTTTAAAAAATTTTATATAAACACTCCTGCAAGTCAAAAGGTTGCAACTTGGTCTAGATTTTATGCTTTCTGTTATTTTAAATATTTAGCTGTGGAAAATATTTATATAATTTAAATATATACAATTGAATTGCAGGGCCTCTACCATAACCCTTTCCTTGTCAAAGCACACCATGATGAAGTAGTATTTTCCATTAAACAAAGGCTAATCTTGAGTGCAATACCTCCAACATTCTGTAATTTCTCCAACAATGTCTACTGCGAAATTAGTACTTTCTTTTCTACCAATAAAATCCTAAATGATCCAGGAATACAGGATGCAATCACTGACATGTTCAAGAAATTCAGTAACCTTCTGGATAGCTGCAACATAAACATGTCCCCATTACAAACAAACACAGTAAGAAATGTAAGGACAAACCCTAGTGTGGAACTACAGGAGAAACAATCTATACAATAGGAAGAAAAGTCTATTTGCAATCCACAAATGGTACCTAACTTCAGAAACTAGAATCTAATAAACCTAATACCACCTAGACTAAAAAAAGTCCATTTAACCAAGGCCTTCTGTAAGTAGAAAAATGTTATGTGATTACATAAGGAAAATTTGAGGTAACACATACTTAGACTGTAGTGCACTAGAAATCAATGGTATAAAGTACTCCCAAACTACAAGATGTCACCAATATCCTAGCAAACAAAATTCAGTACCAACTTCAGAACTCTTAACAAGTCAGGCTAGTAATATATTTGACTTAGAGACTGACTTCCACATCTCTTCTTCAGATCAGACTGAAGCAGCCTTGGGCAAATTCAAAAACACAAGTTCCATGAGTTCTGAGGACATCTCAGGAAGTTACCACAGAGTTGTGACATACAAGAATAAACCTCATTCTTATCATATTAAATAAAAGGCTCATCGTCTACAAGGGAGGAGCCACTGCAGATGCCAGGTGCTATATATATCTCTGTCAAGACAGAAATACCAGTCTCATTAATGTTTGTCTGTGCAAGCTTATAGAGAGGATAATTGCTGAATATATTCAGTGAGAACTTTGTGATGTCTTGCTTCTAAGTATGAATTAATATGCATTTATTAAAGGAAGGTTATGATTACTAAACTTGGTTACATTTTAATAATGTTACAGCTGCCTTGACTGCAGGATTAGATGTACAATCTGCCTTGAGCTTTTGAAATACTTTACCACTATTCCCCCAGAAAAGAATTATAAACAAATTCATTGAGCTCTGGATAAATATAAAAGTAGTCTGCTGGAATGATAAATAGCTTTCTAGTAGTCTTTAACTGGCTAGAGGTCAAACCACCACAGTGATTGAACATACCTGTGGGGTGCCACAGGACTCAGTTCTCAGTCTACTTATTTTTGTCATCCTGTTTTGGTCTACAGGTTGATAACACCCACTGGCTCATTAAGTTTGTTGGTGACTGCAAATTTCTGTATACTGTCCTCTTCCCTCTGACACAACAGTTCTTTGGAATGGAAATGCACATATTCTGTACTTGTGGCATAAATAATGCCTTGACATTCTGTGCTAAGAAATTCATCACAGTAATTTTTGTAAAGTAGATTCTGCTGACACCTATTGTACTGAGAGGAAAACTACTTAATACAGATTCTATTATTAAGAACTTGGGTATAGTCAAAACTGGAATCTCATCTTTGAGCAACAAGTTGCCATAGTGGTAAGAAAGACCTTCGGTATGACCAATATGATACTAGAAGGGAAGTACTAGATGCTTCAGGGAGGTTGCTGTTTCACTGTACATCCCCCCAGATTCAGTAAGTCATAAAGTATAATGTTACCTTTTTGCAGTCTTGACAAAACACTCTAGTTCAGTTGGAGAGACAGTTGGGCTTGGCAACCTGGATTACTCAGATAAACATTAAAACTGCCCATCTTCTCCAACTCCTGAGGGGTAATCTATGCCTTGATTTCTAAGTCCCTTGGTTCATAAGAAAGTGCAAGGCAATCTGTCTACAGACCATTGCAAGTCTATCCAAAAAACCCTATTCAGAAGATCCCTCTAGCCTCAGGGAGGGCAACACGATAGACCAGGGAGAATTTGAGGTTGCCCATCCATTTATGTAGGTTTACCCAGAAGGTCAATAAAAATCAGAAGCCAGCAACTGTGAGCTGGATAAACTAATTTAATTAGTTAAAAAATAAAAAAAACACAAGAATAACAGACCGGTTTTGGCTATGGTGTTAACCTAGCCTTCATCAGTGTACTAGGTTAACACCATAGCCGAAACCGGTCTGTTATTCTTGTGTTTTTTTTTATTTTTTAAGTAATTAAATTAGTTTATACAGCTCACAGTTGCTGGCTTCTGATTTTTGTAGACCATGTGTTTTTGAGCCGTGCAATCACTTCCATGCAGGAGAATTCCTTTTCATTACCCAGAAGGTGTCAATAATTACTACACTGCTTAACATATAGTCAAAATTTGTTTCAGAGGTAGAGGATATGTTGAGATATAAATCTATCAAGCCAACACGTCTTATTTATCTTTTGATAAAGGTTTAGGTCCTTAAACCAGGTGTTTGTGGAACCATTTGCTCTGCAAAACTGAAGGAGGTCAAGGAGGATGTTTCATGGTTCTAAAGGCTATTCACAGGTCAGCATGAAGTAGTCTATAAAATGACTAAGTACAGACAGTAGGCTTCCTGGAGGCCTCAGAGCTGCTGATCTTTTTAGATAGAAATGTCTGAGATCTCTCATATTGACTGTTATGTTTAGACAAACAAATGTGTCAAAAGAGGCCTCTGAATTCAGTAATGGGTTTGATGAGAGATGAATGAAGTGGGATTAAGACTTCTTTGGAAATTAGATGAGCCAAATTGGCCCCAAAAGGCTTTCCAAACAGCTATGGGGACATACATTGTGGTAAATAATGAATCATTGACAAAACTGCCTAAGTCCTTTATAAAGTGTCTGATTGGAGGCAGTGAAACATAGTAGGTCATCTGAAGCCGATCACACAGTCTTGACCAAACTACTTACTACATCTGGTATCTGATATGATGGGGAAATGTTTTGTTTGCCAAAATGAACTCTACTACATTTTATCACAATCAGTTTGAGACTATTGTCTTGGCACCAGTTGTTAACATAGTCTAACCCATGTTGGAACAACTTTAAGTCAGTAGAGGAGCAAATAAGACATCCATTTTACAGCTGTCTGCAAAATTAGATAATCATAGGCCTGGGTTGTTAACTTCAAGGTATGAGAAGTAGATACTTTATAGGAGACAGCCCAACACTGAATCCTATAGTACACTGCTTGTAACTTTTTTTGCTTTCAGAAGTGGCTCCAAACAGGTAGTTTTCTCAATAGCTTAAGAATAAACTAGCCAAAACAGTGCTCCAGAGAGTCTGAGCTCAATTCCTACATGAGGAATACACTGCTTCAATGTTGAGTGCCTGGACTTTGACTAGGTTTCTGCTTCCACAGGCTTCTAACTGTTAGAGATGTTTATTTAACTTCTTGTTCCTTCACAGAACAAATGATACCTCAATTACTCAGTTAAAGGAACTAGACCTTAATCAGTAGACAAGACATATTGGCATCATAGATTCTTATCTTAATGTATCTGTCACCTGTGGAACAAACTTCCATTACATGTCAAGTAGAGTAGAACTCTGTCACCTTTCAAGGTAAACCTAGATAAACCTAGATAATTGAATGGGCAGCCTCAAAATCTCCCTAGTCTCTCTTGTTTTACCCCCCTTTAAGCTGGAGGTAACTTTTGAATAGGGATTTTCGGTTCAGCTTGTAATGGTCTGCAGACTTACTTATGAATCTATGAACCAATAGGTTCTGTCAGACAATTAGTTAGCTATTTCTTATACAACACATGTATTTATTTTCAGATTTACAAGTATGTCAGCAATAATTTACTGCTGTTTCTGAGGGGTAGGCATTACTGGGTGGAGTTCTAGCTGCTGTCTTATTGGTTCTTTCAGTTTAGTTCCTCAGCTTAGCAGTGGTGGGCAGTGCTACACACAGTGCCACACAACTGTGTATTTGACAGATGCAGACACTTTCAATTTCAAACTGACACTTTGAAACCTCTGTCAACTCCACCTCCAAATTAAAGCTGTATTCATTGCAGAGTTAAGTAACGAAACATAGAAATACAGTTGATTGCCTAAAGCTGATCATATAGCCAGTCTTGACCAAACTACTTATTTATCGACTATTTATATTTATTTAAACAAATAACTTCATTTAGAAACCAAAACACTTATATATGCTCTTACCTTTCCCTGATATATACACAGAATCATAGGAGGTTACTAGGCTAATGGCCCCAGGGCCCTTACAAGCCTAGCCATGTTCAACCTGTGTTCCCAAGGGTGTCTGGTTCAGGCAGACACTAAAATCAACACCTATTGCCCCTGTCAAAAAGGAACACAGGTGGAACCCCCAAGGTGAATTTCTGGTTACCCATGCAATCATCCAAGTTACTCTTAAACAGGGCCAATGAGGGGCTTTGTTTAACATGAATAGGAAGCGTTTTCCAAAAGTGGGGCAACCTCTGTGAGACAAATCTGTCTCTCCAGCAAGTTCTGTCGATGTCACATACCAGGTTAAGGTCCTTTGAGTGAGTGACCTCTGTGCCTTTTGACTTGCAAATGTGCAACATTTCCATTAAAGCTGGGTCAGAGATTGCTCTATATGCAAGGCACAGGTCACACCCTGAGCAGTCTGTATGACATAGAGTAAAGTGACAATGTGTCTGTCTGCATAAGACAGATCTTGAAGACTCTAAATTTTCTTTGTAAGGAACCTTTGTGGTCTCTCCAATTACTGCAGGTGTTTGGAAAGGAACATACCAAAGGGAACATTGTATTCTATTATTGTACTGATGAGGGAAGGGTACAGGGGGGTTATAACCTCTTTTTTTATGGAGGCAATGCCCTTACTTATGAGATGAGCAATATAAAATGCCCTTCTTACCACTGTGGAGATATGGTGATCAAAGTAAAGGTTGCTGTTGATCTGTGTGCCCAGATCTCTCACCACTGACTGCGTGCTTAGGGTATTACTATTGATGTAGCAATTTGCAGAAACATCATCCTTGCCGAAGGGGATGATAATGTATTTTTTTGCATTAAGTTTAAGACCATGACTTTGGCATCAGTCATTAGTCCACATAAGATCTTCTTGCAGGATGTTGACATTGCTCTGGTTTCAATGATTCCTCCCAGTTTGCAGTTAACAGCAAACTTTGTCAGCCACAGCCCTTTAGTTTTAATCTGTACTTTGGAGAAGTAGATTCCAAACAGTAGGGGTCCCAGAACCAATCTCTGTGGAACACCACTGGTTATGGGTCTGCTGGAGGAGGTGGAAGTCCCCCATTTTGACCATATGAGTTCTATCAGTGAACCAGTTTGCAACCCACCTGACAATATATGGGTTGATACCCAGCTGGCTGAGTTTATCAATTATGCCTGAGTGAGGGATTGTGTCAAAGGCCTTGGCTAAGTCTAGGTAGGCCATATGCACAGATTTACCCTCATCTAAGGCTTTGATGACTGTCTCGAAGAAGTCCACCAAGTTTGACAGGCATGATCTCCCCTTGACAAAGCCAAACTCTGTGGGATCGAGTATTTGGAGATTTCCTATGTCTTTGTTAATAAGGTCCATGATGACTTGTTCCATGGCCTTCCAGATAAGGCTGGTCAGGCTAATGGGTCTATAGTTCCCATGGATAAACCCCCTTTGTGCAGAGGGATGACAGTAGCTGTTTTCCATTCTGCTGGGATGAAGCCAGTGCTTAGGCTGTGATTGAAAAGCATGCCCAATGGTGATTCTAATTCCTGTTTTAACCTATGTAGAACACAGTCCGGGATGTTGTCTGGTCCCATAGAGATTGTGTTTTTGGCCTTGGAGAGGACGTTTAAGGCCTGCTTCTCAGAGATACTAGGTGGATATAGGTATTAGGGATGATTTGAGGGATATGTGGCAGGGAAAGGGGAGTGAAGTATTCACTGAACCTGTCAGCCAGTAGGTTTGCTATACCCACAGGTTCTGTATATGTAGCACCATTAACTACGAGTTTAGTGCAAATCTAGGCCTTACCTTTGAGGTTACGGATGTAACCAAAGACTGCCTTGTGGTTATCCTTAGTTAGGGAAGCTAATTTGGGTTCATGTTTATCTTTGAAGGACTTCACTAGGAGTCTTATTTGCTTGTTTAAGTTGAAGAGGGAGTGTTTCCACTTTTGAGACCATTCCTTCCTACTCTTAGACAGCTATTTCTTTCTTGTATTGTATAGACTATTAATGGCAGTTGTCCACCAGACAGGTTTGTTTTTCCTTGAAGGTCTTGCTTTGGTTCTGTTGGGTATGGCAGAGTCAGTACAATTGTACAGGTGCTTGTATAATGCAGTGGTGTATAACTCAGCAGAGGTGTCTGTTCCATCAGTGGGGGAGGTGCTATGAAGCTATTTATGCTGTCACATAAGAAGTTGTAATTGGCCTTGGAGACGTTTTTTAGTCTAGCTGTTGCTGGGGGGTGGGGTTTATGTTATAGTTACTTTTTACAAGACTGATCTGTGGTCATATCTCACCAGGGATAGCCACACACTGGGAGTTGTACAGTGGTCCCCCATGTTGGTGAGCACCAGATTCAGGATGTTTGAGCCTCTTCTGGGTGTGTCAACCAGCTGGTCCAGGCCATTGGAGTTAACAAAGTCCAGGAACCTTTGGGCAAGTGAGTTAGAACATGTATAATTTATCTAGTCAATGAATGGGTAATTAAAGTCACCCAAAACCAGGGTGTTTGGTTGTATCTTGACTGACCCAAGTAGATCCAAATAGACAGAGTGGATAGCTTGAGTCATGGAGGGAGTCCAATAGCTGGTAATGACCTGAAGGGGGTTCTTACGTACAGTCATTTGAACCTGAAGTAATTCAAGGAAATCGTGCTGTTTAATCAAGCTAGAGGTGCATTTATCTTTAATGAATATTGATACACCCACCTCCATTAGTTCTCATGTCCTCAGTTTGTGGTCTGAACATGTGGAAGGAAATGTAACATGGTATAGCTGGGGTGCTCTCCACAGTTTTAAACCAGGTCTCAGTGACTGCACAAAAGTCAGCATCTTTCAAGGTGTCGAATGCTTCCAGTAAGTGCAGTTTCTGATTTAGACTCCTAGCATTTAGAAACATAAACTTGAGGTTGTTTTTAGAAGGTATTTTTATGTTGGAAATTTTGTTCTTGTGACATTGCCCAAAAAAAGGCACTATGGGGGTGGCAAGAGCCTTAGCCAGCAACCAAAATCCCAGGGGTTACAGATGAAGACCATCTCTGGCAAAGCATCGAGGTCTGTCAACCATGTCATTCCAGGCTGACAGATACTGGATCCCCTTTGAATGTCACCAGAAGTTAAACCAGTTGTTGAAGTCAATTATTTTTTTTTTTGTTTGTATTGCGTTATCATCCTAGGCAAAGGTAAAATGCTACTTAAGGCTAGGGACATACCTGCCTGAGACACATAATCAGAGAACTAAGTCATGTCTCTTTTCATATAGTTCATTGAGGTATGTCTGTGATGTTACCTCAGGAGCTTCGATGAATGTATCACCTGTCAGTGAGCGACAATTGCGAGAACTCACCAATGAAGCACCAGCAAAGTACTAAGGGAAAATTTGAAGGCAGACGTGTTTGCATCTATAACCGCCAGTGGTGCAACCATTGCTCGGCAGTGCACGATGCGGAAGCAAGCACAAACCTTCACAAATGAAGTGCTTATGTAGCAAACTAGATCAAACTGATTTAAACAAATTAACCAATAAAAATTTAAAAACTGAGCCCAGTTCCAGCAACCTTTAGTCAGATGAGTTCTAACTGCACACTCCTGCCACTAGGGAGCAGGGGAACCCTCTCCAACAAAAGATGGCCTGGTTTAGTGCTCAGGTTGTACAAACAGAACTAGATTCAGCAGGTCTGACTCTTCTCTATGCTACAACAAACAAAGTGCAACAATTATAGAAAAAAAAACAGTTCACATAAGAAATGATATAGTAAAAATGTTATTCAAAAGTGTAATATACAGTGAAAAATTCTACTTAAGGTTTGCAGAGATCAGCAGATGCCTTGGAGTTATCAGATAAATACAGCAGAGCAGTAGCTGGTCACCAAACTCTGTGGAGCTTTGCTAAAAGAAGCACAAACTCGGTGCTTATGTAGCAAATGAGAGCAAACTGATTTAAACAAATTAACCGATAAAAAAGCTCAAAACTGAGCCCTGTTCCAGCAACTTTCAATCAGATGAGTTCTAACTGCACACTCCTGCCAGTAGGGTGCAGGGGAATCCTCTCTAACAAAAGATGGCCTGATTTAGTGCTCAAGTTGTACAAACAGAACTAAATTCAGCAGGTTTGAATCTAGTCTATGCTACAGCAAAGCGCATCCTTGGTCAAAATAGAAAGTATACCAGTTAGTGTGCCTTCCGTTGCCAGCTTCATAGCACTTGTTATACTCAGGCAATGGAAGAATTGCCTGATGCTCACAGACAATGATCTTTTACTTAAGTCATCATCATCTGCTTATGAGAGATGCAAGTGTTTAGCCAAATTCAAGGCCACTGTCTCGAACAAATACTTACTGTGAACATCATTCACATACACCACATTCTGCACATACTCACACTAAACTAACCTATGCCAAGGTACTGAAAAAACACTTTCCCCAAGCCACAATGGCACAGATGCAAAGCTCAGCATATACCAAGCACTGCAACACAGATTAGAGGCACCACTTCTGAAAACCACCAGGAAACAGCATGTCCTAGACCAATTACTTTGAAGCATTCATCAAACACAAATAGAAGTGTACTAGTGATTGGTGACTCTATAATTAGACAGACAGATTCTACACTCACAAGGCTGGACAAAAGCAGGGTAACAGTGAGCTGTTTCTCAGGGGCCAAGACTGACAATGTTACAAGGGCCCTTAGGACACTTAAACCAGACAAATATGACTATGGCACTGTGGTGGTCCATGCTGGGGTAAACAATGTGGTACACTAAGGGATATGGAGAGACAGAGAGAGAGACAGACAGGTGACAGAGTTTTCCATAAGTTTCACAAATGCAGGTAAAAGCCTAGTTTTGAAAAGAATCCTTCAGAACCCAAAATGATGTCAAGGTTTAAAGAAAAAATGACTGCAGACAATTGACTAAACACTTGGTTCATTCAAGAGGGATCCTGTATGTACTAGAATGGAATGAGATGTTTGAAAAATTATAAGTGCTTCACCAAGGATGGTCTGTACCTCTCATTCCAAGGCTTATGCATACTAGCGCAAGCTTTTACTGACCACAAGGTCCAGCTAATGAACTTCCCATCCTAACCTCCAAAACAAATTTACCATTGGACCATATCAATGTGGTTCTACTTAATGTTAGAAGTCTAAACAACACACTGCCAAACCTTAAAGCTCTCCTGCATTTGGAGCACATCAATGTTTGTGCTCTTACAGAGACCTGGTTTAAGTGCTCAGAGCACACAACCCCAATAACTGGGTTTTGTGCTTACTACTTATTTAGACCTGTCAGAAACAGTGGTGGCATCTCCATATTTGTGACGGACTACATTACCTGGAGGCAATTACCTACAGACCTTTGAGTAGAGCTTATACTGAGATTCAAATCACACTAAATAGGACTGGCTATCCCAACCACTGTGGGCTATAGAACTTCCTCCATGTCTCCATAAAATTTTACCATGTTCCTAAGTATTCTTGACAAACTCCTGATGTGTAAGAATGCTGTTATCCTAGGTGATTTTAACTACACAATGATTAACTGGAAGACCTACACCACCAATGTAGGATATGCCCACAAATTCATAAATTGTAAAGGAACCTACTAGAGAACAGAATATACTTGACCTGGTCATAACAAACTTGGCTTTTTTGTGCACATTCCACAGTGTATCCCTCTGATTGGTTGAGTCAGACCACAAACTGCTAACCTTCTCTGTCAACAGGATATATAAATAAATATCAAAGAATTCTGGAACTTTAAACACACAAGTCTTCTAAAATACTATGATGAAGTATTAGAGTATAATGGAATTACCCATAATGTCGATAATGCTAAGAGTTAAGCAGAAAAGTTCCACTCTTACCTGAACAAATGTATCCAACTGGCAGTTTCCACCAAATCCAAGCAAACAGGGATGTTTAAAAGCAAGCCTGTTTGGTGGTCCTGTAGTATTAATAAACTATGTAATAAAAGGAAACATCTCCTAAAACTACATATGAGATCAAATGACCCTTAAACTAAGGAAAACATCAAACAGCTAGATGAGAAGCTTAAAAAGGACATAAGAAAAATGAAAGCATCGCACAAACTTGGACTAGCCACAAAGCCAAAGACAACCACAAATACTTCTTTAGTTATGTCAAAAAATAAGAAAGAACACCCAACAGTGCTCTGAGCTTATTTGCAATGGTACCAACTACTCAGAGCCAGTGAGTATCGCTAACACATTGGATAATAAATTTTGTGCCAGCTCCACCTCTGAGACATCTATCCCATACTCATCTATTTCTGATGGAATTACACTATCAATCATCACAACAGAACATGTACTGAAGGTTCTCTGCAAAATGAAGAATGCATCATCCATGGGGCATGACAACATACGAGGTTGCCTAATTAATAGCACTAAGCAAGCTTTGGTGGACCAACTCCTCAAACTCTTCAACCTAAGCCCAACAACTGACTTTGTCCCACAGGAGTAGTGCACAGCTGTTGTGATGCCATTCTATAAGGGTAGCCGCTCCTCAGACTCTGGGACTTACAGACCCATCAGCCTAACAAATCTTACATGCAAAGACATGGAACATATTATTATGGACCTAATTAACTATAGTATCAACAATTATATCAGACTCGACTCCCATCAGTCTGGTTTTGTCAGTGATAGAGCTTGTTTAATGAGTCTTGTAAAATTCTTGAAAAGGGTTAATTAGGCCATTGACTGTGGACAAGCTGCCTGCACAGTGTACATTTTCCTTGATAAGGCATTCAATGCCATACCACATGCAAATATAATAAACAGCTTGAATGACCTCCAAACTGTTCCATATGTGGTTAGGTAGATGGCCAAGTGGCTTACAGGTGGAACTCACACTATGAGGGGGAGCATCCTCTTCAAACAAGAAGGTGACAAGTGGAGTCCCACAGGCATCAGTTCTGGGACTTCTGCTGTTTGGTATCTACTTATCCAATCTTCAATTATCAAATGAAGATCTCTGGTTAAAAAAGTTCACTTATGATTGTAAGCTAAGAGTAGTCATCCAGTCCCCCTGTGACATACTTGCACTCTGGCAGGAGACTGTACTTGTCAATATCTAGTATACTAAAATAGGTTGAAGCTTAATGCCAAAAAGTGCAACACTGTAACACTTGGTAAGTAACCCTAGCTTCTACTTACAGCATAGAATACACACTACTTCAAAGTGAAAGTGCTGTGAGAGACCTTGGTACATGGCTGGACAGCTCTCACATTTGACCACCACTTTGCAACAGTAGATAAGAAATCTAAAGGTGTGTTTTGCAGCTCTAAAGAAGTCTGTACTTGTAGTTTGTATTGATTATACCCATCATTAAGTACAACACCCCCTTTGGGATGTACCTTACTAAGCATATCAAGCAACTGGAAAGACCCAAGAGGTTTGAAACAAAAATATCAGCTGCATAAAATACTTTAACTACCAGGAAAATCTAAAAGTTTTGTGCCTCTACTTAGTTTCATACAGACTCCTTAGGGGTGATTGTGCCTTGATTATTGTTTTACCATTCTGACTACTATATATTCCTTTTTTCCTTTGCACCTACCCTTGAAAGGTATCCCGCATACCATACAAATGTGCAAATTAAGTAGATCTAACCCACATGTGAGAGATATATTTCATCTGATCTGTGCCATAATGAATCACTATCTTAAAAACCATAATATCTGAGTGTGATGAATATCTTGTCTTGTGAGTCATTATACAATGACCTATTGTTATATACACCAGCCTTTGTAATGGTGGGGCTCCCCATCTAAGTCAACACCTACCACCCCCCACCAACTTCCTTCCACCCACTGTGCTCCTAGTCTTAAGATTATTTAAGTTAGGAATCAAAAATGCATGCTTTGCTGTGTGTTAAAAACAGAACACTATCTTTATTTATCAGTGATTCTTTGTCAAAATTATTTTAAATCAGAAGTAGTTAAGTACTCCACTCACACAGCTGTCTTTGGGAGGTACTGCCAGAAATATCCAACCAGGCTATGCTACTCTGAAGTCAATTCATTTCAAACATTATACCTGTTAAAATCTTCTAACTCATCACATTCCCCTAATCTCACCTTTCATGCCCAATGTCCTTGGATGCTAGAAAGTGAGGGACCCAGTGGCGGCTGGTGACTTCAAATCAAAGGAGGGCTGCAGGAATGTGTGGGGCCAATGGGAAGGGGTGGGGCTATGGTACAGTGGGACCAGTGCTGGACATGCTTACCAATTTACATGAAATAAATGCTCAGTCACTATGGTGCATGCTGAATACTCTACACAGTACACATTGTTACATATAAGTGTGTCACTGTTTTCTGACATCTTAAATGTGATTCCTTCATTCGTTTGATATTTATATCTTGACTGACCTTCTACCTCTCCCAACAAACACCTCACAGTTGCTGATTCTACATTAAGTTCCATAAAAAATGAGGCATGATATGACATATGATCAAATGGTCTGCAAATTTTGAGCACTAGTTTTGTGTATATGCCCAACTTCTGTCTTCTAGTTTTCCATAGATCTCAGGAACTCTTGATACATCAGAGGGCTTACAATCCACTTGTCCATACTATTTTTGAAAAAAAAAAAAAAAACTTCTGAAATCCATAGTGATTATGCCTCAGGTTTAATAGTATTGTCCTCTTTATTCTTCCCTGTCTTCCTTTTAAGAGTTATGTTTTAAGAATGAAACATTATTAAAGTACATGCAGCATATTACTACTCTCTCCCCCTTCCACGAAGTAGAAGGATTTACCTCCTTCAAGCTTTTTTCATACCTTTTTTCATCTAACCACCTTATTGTCTAGAGGCTGTAGACAGTGTGCACCAACTTGACATTTTTGTTACTACTTATGCAAGTTAGTGAAAAAAAATGCATGCAGCAACTCGGGTGTAACCAAACAAGGGCGAGCATAACATCACTCTGGCATCCATAAAAGTGAAAGGGAACACGTTTATCTCTAAGCTAGATAAACTGTCTTAAAGAAAGAGGGGAAAATAAGGGCACTGGTTACTCATAGCTATCACACATAACTCATTTACATGTTTTATTTTTTGGAAAATGAACAGAAGTTATGTGCAGTCACTCTCAGCAACAACTGCCATTTGAATGTAATAACCCTATCCATAATTGTTATCCAAATGTTAAAACTATGCTTCTAACTCCAAAAACGTAACCCACACATGAAAACTTGATTAAACCTAACCTTAAAGCTTTGCCCCAACCCTAACTCAAACATTCCATCCCTAGCACATAAGTCCTATCCCTAACTTTAACCCTAAAGCATTATCTTTAACATTAAGTCTGTCTCTACCAGACACCTATTTTTACATGCCATCTCTCAAAATACACTTCATGATAAGATAAGAGGGAATGATATTACATGAGATATCTCTTTATGCAGTCAAGCAGGCAGACTATGACATTATAACAGTACATAATGTGTAGCACCCAGCCAGAAACACCCTGGCACAACACAGAAACACAGATTCAATGTTATCCACAGCAAAGGAGGTATACATATTTTTCCTGGGAAAAAAACAATAATGTTTCGCACACTGGCTGTTGAATGCACAATAATGTATTGAAAACAGCAAGCCACACATAGTGAGTTGGACCAACAGGACACTAGTTTTGATCATGTACTTCCATGCAAAATAAAGGAAACAATTAAAAATAGAACAAAAGCATAAACTTGGCTTTTGCCAGTAATCATTGTTTGATAACAATAAACCACAATTCAGCATGTGCATGAGTGTGAGGTGATTGGTACATTTTATGTCACAGACTTCAACTCTGAGACTAAAACTGCAGCAAATATGATTAAATCAAGCATTATTGATGGCAGATTGTGATTTGTTTAACAGACTAATTTAATTACAACAATAACAAATGTAAAAATAAAATGAATAAAAGCCAGTACTGCTTGGAAATTACAGGGGAAACAGCATACTAAATAAACCTATCAGAGAGTAGACAGACCAGTTGGACTGAATATCAACAAGCATTCATCAGTGCGATCCTACTCAGAACATTCCTTAAATTAATCAGTTTCATACAAGACCACAAGAACAGAACAATCCTTTACACAGATTGCCTCAGCCATATCCAGAATGACCCAGATTAAGAAGCATGATGGTATGCACAGAGCAGCAGAAAGTAATCAAAGTAGTAAGGGTGGTATAGCAGGAAAGTGTAATCAAATGTTCCATAAAACTAAAAGCATACTACCAGTTCAGAGAAGAGAAGGGAAACATAACTGAAACATTTATATTATGTGAAGCATGGAAGAAGTAATTTAGAAATGCACTATATACAGAAAGCAAAAAGGACATTGGAAGAAGTTTGCAAAGAAAGTTGTGAAAGGACGTTTCAAGGAAATGTTAAGAAATAGTTGTTCACATAAAGGGTGATCATTGCATGGACTAGGTTTTATTAAAAAAGATTATAAATTTTATCACTGTAAGCAGAATTAAACCTGTACATGAACAGCATGACGAAGTTTCACTGAACAAAAGAAATACAGACAGAAGGACAGAAGAGGAATTATATCACCTGAGCGTAATCTATGATGGAAAACTCACGATTACCATCATCAGCAGCATATGTATAAATTACAAACAAAACCATCATATTTTCTGACAAGCAGTTTGTCGAATGAACTTCCTTCCGATCTAGTATAAAGTAAACATTATGAAGTGAACATTAGGAGTCAGACACCTATCTCAGTTTAAACTGTTAAAAAAAAGAGTGACTGTCTGTCTCCGTCACGAACTGAATCAAGTTCAACTCTTTCTTTTCTCTGTCTGACTGTCTGTTCAAACTCTAAGCAAGGCAAGCTAAAAAAAAAAGCAAACAAAGTTGTTTTAGCAACTGTAGCACCATAGCAAGTAACCAAAAGTACTGTGCTACTACTGATTGCTTCTTGCCCCTTTTTGGGAAGAGAGTGAGAACCAATCAGTAGCCATCCAGCCGTTCACATCATGTACGTGACTGCGGATGTGGCGGTCCAACCCCCTTCCAGTTTACTGTGCGGTTAAACCACATAGACTTCTGGGCATCACACTGATGCCTTCCCTTCTTAATCTGGACTGCTTTTACAGCAGTCCAGATTTACAGAAACTAATTTTTACACACAAAAAAAAACCCGGAACTCGAAGAGCATGCGCAATTTGAATTCCGGGACTTTGCAAGACAGTAGGACTCACTTAGAGCACTGCAGCCAGCCACTAAATATTTAAATAATTAATTTTTTTTTATTTTTAAAAATTTTCTTTTCTTCACAGCTGGGGGGGCTGCAGTCCTGCAGCTCTATGGCATGAGCCACCACTGTAGGGGCCAATAAGTCAGTGGGCATGAACTTGACAGTTGCAGGGAGACTGCTGTACAGAAAAGCACAGGAATTTTTTTCTAAACTCCTTTAAACATTCTCCTATCATATTTCCACTTTCTTCCTTCATAAGCTTCCAATCCCTTTCTCAGTCTGTTCTGAACTGTTGGAATCCCACCTTGTCAGTGTGTTTCCACAAAACCACATCAAGCTGTTGAACTTCCTTAGAATGGCCTACAATAATAATACCAGTAACAATCTTAGACCCCACCTTGGTATTGGCACTACTCATACACCAACATACTTATAAGCATGTCTGAGAGTTTATTTTTATTTATTTAAGTATTTGATAAACTTAGTGCACGGATGCCTGCAGTTCATCATTCCAAGCCATAGCCCAGTCCACAAGGCAACAGTGAAGATTACATGCAGGGATAATTTAGGGAAGCAACTAAGCAACATGTCTTGGTAGGTAGGGAAATCGGGCTGCCTTAAGAAAACCATCATGGATGTAGGGAAAACATGCAAAACCCACACAATTTGTTCAGCTTTCTACAATACACCTTCCCTCTAGACACCTACCCAATTGAGTCCAACCATTTTCTATTCTTTAAGTTTCTACTTATTATCCATTTTTTGTATGTTACTCAGAAACTTTGGCATCTTTCCAACACCTTTATTAGCCATACTTTTCCTGTTTTTTCCCCTGCTTTTAGCCAACTGGAACCATTTTTCAATGCACCTCTGCCTCCCTTAATGCAGCACCATACCACTCAACTGACAACAATTTTGCAGAATGCCCAGATTTTGCCTCTTATTTTTGCTCTGTCCCTCATAAAATATGTGGTTTTCTTGTAAATCATTGCATATTGAAGTTATTAAATAATGGTATACATGTAAGGGTCACACTTCATATACTTGAAAAAAAAATGCATGTTAATGGAAAACCTGTTATTGTAGCAACTTTCTAACTTTATAAGAGCAATACTTAAAATTCTGTCCTTGATTTTGGACCTTTGCCCCCCCCCCCCATTATTTTTCCAGTGTTCATATGTTCAAGGAAAAATAATTGTAAAAGAAAAAGGATGGACAACAAAGCTGCCAACCATAACAAAAAGAAAATAAAAAGAGTTATGGTTACTAAAAGACAAGATGAAATTATAAATACTGGGTGTTAAAATATTGAGGCTGCGCATATTAAGAGTAAAAAGGATAATGCTGGGCTGTAGAGAAAAGATGTATTTATTTTTTTAGATGTCAAATACTTAAGATGAAAAGCATAAACTTTAACTGTGTTGAATAAAGAATTTATGACAGTAACTTGTTTGCCAGCTGTTAGACTGGAGGAAATACTGGAGGAAAAATGTGTTAGAGAGTATTTAATGACAAATACAAGTGCACAAAAGTATTGATAATGAAAGTGAAAAGTGACTTAAACTGTGTTCCACTTGAGTATGTGAAAGATACAGTCACAAAAATATGTGTTTATTTTATTTATTTTATTTTTACATTTGTTAACCGGGTTAGTCCGACTGGGTCCACAGAGCCCTTTTTTGGTGGAGACCCGAGGAGAAAAGCTCCAGGAAAGTAATTAAAAATAATAAAAACCTAACAATTCAAGTTGTAAGATACTTAACAGTACAAAAACAGAGAGAAATAAACAATATAAATATATACAAGGCAAAAGTACAATAATTTGAGAATGCACTAACAATATGTTTGAGAAATTTGGTTAGCATTAGGTTATTTACAAGGAATATAGCAATGCCTAAAATAAAAAAAAAATAGAGTAACATCATGGCATAGTAGAACAAAGATGCATTTACTAGCATAGGTACTAACTGCAGTGAGAGTAATATATGCAGTTAGTTTAGGTATATACCAGGCAGATATGTTAATTGACAAAAGAAGAAAAATTAATTAGGTAATTTCCTGACAAGTACATATCCATGCATGTTGGAAATTCATTTTTAGTTGCTTTTTAAATTTGCCAAGTTTGGTAGTGGAGTGAAGGGACAATGGAAGTGTGTTCCATGAGTATGCAATTGAATGACTTGAAAGTATTCTTCCAATATTTTGGTTTGGCTTGGTCACCTGCAGAAGGTTTTTGTGTCCTTCTGAGGTCACGATTGGGTGTGTAGGGTGTAATTATGGATGCAAGGGCAGGAGTTGGAGCTATTTAGGATGCTGTATGCAACTTGTAGTTGTGATATTTGAAGCATGTGGGGGAGCTCAGGCCATCTTAAGCTTTTCAGGGATATACAGTGATGGGATTTGTAGCTATTACTGGCTGCAAATCTTGCAATCTTGTTATAGGTAGTTTCTAGTTTGGTTAAGAGATTATTTTGGAGTTTAGTAAGTATGGGATCAGTATACAGCAGGGATGAGCCAGTATAGGTTTTGATTTGTTAGGTATATATTTGTTGTTGCAGTATAGAAGACCTAGTTTTTGAATGGACTCTTTGATACAGTTTAATAAATGTAGGTCAATTTTTTATTGGTCATCTATAGTAACACCAATCAATTTGGTGTTTGAGTCTGTGATGATAATTGTATTATCTAAGGATGAGGTGGTGAAGTTGTCTTTAGCTTTATTGTAAAAATAAATACATAAAAAATGCTTGTGAAATACTATGGTTTCCAGTGTTTACTGAGTATGCTTTAACAACGGCTGAAATTTGTAACACTTGGTTAGGAAATAGGGTCACACGAAGGCCATAATGCGTTTATACTTTGAGAGGCAATGGTTTATGATCATAAGAGGTTTGCTGTTGACTTACTGCATTTAAGTAATTAAGGTAAACTTTTCCCTTCCAAACTATTTAAAAAATAGTATTAAAGATTTTTGGGGATCTAAGATTAGGAAAAAGAAGAAAAAACATGGAAATGTTATGATAAAGAGTGCCAAAAAGTACTCGGATGTGAATGCATAGAAGAATGTGTACTTTAGGTCATGGCTATAATGGAATCATGGGATACAGAATATCTGACATTTACCAATTTCATTAGGTATAGTTTAACAAGATCAGATAGGAAGGGTGGTGGTGGTGTTTAGATTCTAATACGTTTGTCCTGTGTAAGTAGTATAGACTTTAAAAATTCATTGGATGAAATAATGAGTATTATAGTAAGAATGTCATCCCACAAGGCAAATATAGAATTTTTATTGCAAATGGAAGACCTAAAATGAATATAAAATGAATATACCAGAACATCAATCCTTTCTGCACACATTAGTAGGATATATGAATGAAATGCCTGCTATCATACTTGATGATTTTAATTATCCTAGAATTAGTTGGAAAGATTATTAATCTAGTTCTCATATAAAGTTGTACTTTTTGGATATATTGAATGACTTAATGTTAAATAAAAAGTAGATTTTCCAACTTAAGTTTCTAATATATTAGACTTAGTAAATAGAAAAAGTTTTATTAAAATGTAAAAGACATTCATCCATTAAGGACATCTGATTATGACAGTATTTTATTTGAAGTAATAAATAAAAAGATAAGACACAGGAAAAAGTTATGAGGTATAACCTAAGAAGATAGGACTTAAGAAACAATTGCAAGAGAAGTCTGTATTAATAATTGGTATAGTACATGTTTAGACGTAATGGGAGAATGTGGTTGAAGAAAGTTTAAAAACATCTGTAATACTCATTTAGAAAAAAAAACATATTAATTAAGGGCAGACAGTTTGAGAAAACATGGTGGACAAAATCATTATTGAGATTAGCAAGGAAAAAAGACATTTACATGCACAATATATAAGACACAGAACAAAAGATAATAAAAAATGTCTAACAGGAATTACCAAAAATGTTGAAATTTGTGTTAAGGGCCAAGTAAAGAAATTGTGAAAACTGACCAATCAAAATACATGATAATAAGAAACAATAGTTTAAAATGCGAAAGGGAAGAAAAATATAAAGGATGAAATCAATCCATTAAAACACAAGTCTTGTATTATAATGAATAGGAATGAAATGGCTAAAACATTTATTAAGTACTTCTCAGAAATAAATACTATTGATGATAATCTAAACAAAGTGCTTTATATATGCTCTAGAATATTAGAAGATATAATTTCATGGGTCTTGACCAAATATCTGGACAATTTATATTGCTACTACTACTAATAATATCCATTTTTTAACCAGGTAGACCCATTGGAGACACAGCCCTTTTCAGGGGTGACCTTGGAGCAATGTCTTATTAAGTGGCTTGCTCAAACACACAGTAAGTAAATGAGGATGCAGGAAATTAAACTCTTTACCACAGGAACTACAGCTCACAGCCTTAATCCTCTGCACCAGCCAACAGCACAACTATCATCTGATATTATTGTGAGTTCTCTGACATGCATATTTAATGGTATATTAGTTAAAGGATTGGTTCTTAAATATTGCAAAATATCACATATTGTTCCAATATATAAAGGCAGAAATAAATCATATAAGAAAAATTATCAGCCCATAAGCCTTAGGTTAATAGAGGGGTTAGTGTTTTGAGAAATGCATATTACATCTATTAATTAAGGTCAGTATCTATGGAGTAAATCTGGATGCTACTCAGTTTAGATTGGTGGTGGAAAAATCTACCCTGACGTGTCAAATAAAGTTCTGTGAACAGATATCAACCTTGATCTATCAAGGCAAAAGATATGTGATAGTGTATTAAGATGCAGAAAAGGCATTTGGCTGTTTAAGGCATGATCATATAATCATATGTTTACAATGGATAGGGTCAATCTATTCATAAAAAATGGAAAGCAAACTGGCTAACAGAACATGAGCAGAGTGTTATGCTACAAGGATTACAGTCAAGATGGAAGAGTGCAACAAGGGCAGTCCCTCAGGGTTTGGCATTAGCATGGATACTCTTCAATATAGTATTCTCTGAAATGACAGATTTTGGCTAATAAAATATGCAGGTGACTGTAAAGTTGCTGCTCAAACTGATAACTCTGAGGATGTGAGCAATTTGAATTGTTACATGGCTAGTGTGTATGAATGGGCCATAGAGGCAGGTCTACAATTTAATTTTGTGAAATGCAAGGTTGTTGTGTTTTGGAACAATACAGAGGGACACACAAAGATAGGGAACAATTTACTGGAAATTCTATGAAGGGTGGAAGATTTAAGTATTACTTTTGGAAGGTGAGTATCAAGTGTCATGAAATTAAAGCAAGAGCATTAAAACAGGTTGTTTTTTTGCTAAACATATTTGAAATCAGAAATTCTAATGTATTAAGGAATGTGCTTATCTCCTTGATGAGACCTATAATTAAATATAATTTAATTTTCTGTAGTTTAACAACTAAAGATATTGGAGCATTACAAATTGTGCAAATGTGTTTTACTAAAAGAACACCAACTATTATTGTCCTACACAGGTGAATCAAATTCTTTAGGACTTTATAGTATGTTATACAAATTAGTTAGAGGCAAATTATATTTGCCATTCAAGGCTTTAGGTACTGAATACTTAAGGATCGCTTTGGAACTAACTGTGGTTAAGTCTTATCCTGGAACAAGGTATAGGGGTCCTAACTATACAATGGTCCACAATAGATAATAACAGGGAGCAAATATGTAACTCGGCTAATACCTACACTTTAGAATAGGCAATCAAGTGCATGAGATATGTTTAAAACTAGATTAGAGGAATATTTAAGTTTGAAATTTAGGAGACTGCGGTTTTGAATGTCTGCTTAGACCATATACGGCAAGAGTAAAGAAAACTGTGAAACTATGAAACTTAACACAAACATTCTAAAGATATGTCTACAGTACTGTTTTAGTCTGTCTTTCAGGTGCAATGCCAGAAGGACTCTTTTGACAGCTCACTACATATTGGTCTTTTAGCAGCAGGCAGTTAAGTCCTAATCTAATTTTATCAGGGAGTAATTAGCTAGAAGAATGTGAGCCTGTAGGTGCAGATTGTGAAATACAATTTGTAAGGGTGACTTTTAGAAAAATATTTATGCCATCAGATACTTATTTTTTTGCCTTTAACTACTGCAGCAATAAATGTAGTCACAGAAAAGGGAGACCATCTCCACTAAGTGAAGTAGGAGAGGAACAAATGAGTCAATGGCCCATCAGGTGGTTGTAAATATTCAAGCTGGTTGGGTGATCAAAAAGTTATTACTCCCTTGATAGTTAAGATAGAGATGATTGGGTTGGTACAGAGGTTCGTAGAAATGTATTTCATATCTAGCAGCTGTGATGTCCCCCTCCCCTATCCCCCATTTATGCGAAGATACCTCTTAAAATCTGTTTACATCAGGCTACCCTGATAGATACACAGTGTATATCATGCAGTATAATTCTCTTATGCATACATATATGTCAGAGAAGTATGGCACACTCACCTCTTCCCTTCAGGAATGCATTTTAGAGGAATGGCTTAATATGTTTTTTTTTTCTTCAAGGAAACTGTGTGCCATATTTACTTCTGAATTCTCAGGATCAGTTGGTCTTTCAAAATACACCATGACAAAAAGCAAAATGGTCTTGGGGACTTAAACATTTGCTAAATATGACCAAGGATCATTTATTACAATTTGGAAACAATAGTATTTTAAATCTGTTGCAATACAGAATAAAGAAGAAACATGCTATACCTACTGTTTAGGGTCCAGAGAATTTGAGAGGGTAATATGCTATCCTTTACATAGCATACAGGACACATTCGTTAAGAATTCTGCAGGATTCTTATTTATAGAATATCCTGACATCCTAAATATCACTTTATACCTCCCTGGCTCAAGTCAAATTAGAGGAATGTGTCCCACAATGGAATTCATATAAGAAATGTAATACAGGCAGGCGTGGAAATAATTCAAAGAACAATATATAAGACTAATAGGCACTGAAACATAGTCAGTGGCATAAAAACAGCAGTTTTAATATAATCGGTAAGCACTTTCACACAATAAAGTTGTGCTTCATCAGACCAAGAAGTACAGACCATACACATCATATATAACCGATCACCTAAACAATAATATTTTATTAAAGGCTTGTTTTTATTGGTTGTCTTGAATTAATTGTTTTTGTGATCTGTTATATATGATGTGTATGGTTTGTACTTCTTGGTCTGATGAAGCACAATTTTTTTGTGTGAAAGCGCTTAACAATTATATTAAAACTGCTGTTTTTATGCCTTTGACTGTGTTTCAGTCCTTATTAGTTTTGTTTTTTATGCTGTATTGGTTTGTAGGCACTGTTTATTCCTTGGAGGCTTCTTCTTTTCTTCAACAATATATAAGAAACTGCATGGTTTAACTCACCTTATGTATACAGCACAACTACAGTGATCAGGTAAATAGTCACAGTCCTGCAGGAATCTTTGTATGGAGACATGATTCAAATATTAAAGGTTAAGAACAACTCTCACTTCAAAAGCTGTTGTCTCAAGAGATACCTGAGATATACAGGCTTGGAGGGGTTGATATAGAAACTTCAAAGAAACAAGAATAACATGACTAGAATAAAACAATAGTTTAGTCACAGAGTAGTAGGATGTTGGAATTGGTTCTATGTTAGCTGGTCAAAAGACAAACATTTGAATACAACAACTGAAACAAGAAGGCTAAATTTAAAAAATTAACTTTATTTAGTATATCTTGTACATGCCACTCAACTTCTTTACTAAAGAATTCCAGACAAAATCAAAAATAATGGGGTGGGGAGTGAGAACAAAGACCCCATATCATGGACAATTTTTAAGATTACCTTAATTCACTTAAAAAGTTAAGAGAACAACAGAATTTGCATCAATATGCATTTTCTGAACAATAAGACTTTAACGGGTCTATATCAGAACACCGAATGATGAAAATATTGAACGCTCTAAAGAGCGAAAATGCCGGATCTCAAACTCGTTATTGTGGGGAGCTGTCCCCCCACACCCCCTGCTAAATATATATTCCAACTCCGAGATCGCACTACAGTGAGGAAAGGGCAAATATTCCAATCTTCACTGTACTACGATCTCAAAAAAAGCACTTCAAGGTCTGGCATTTTCGCTGTTTAGAGCGTTCGATATTTTCATCATTCAATGTTCTGATACAGACCCAACTTTAACACCTGGCTTTATTGACTGACTGCAATTGTCTGTAATGTACAAGAAAATAAAAAAACATGTATGAGGCACAGGACAAAAATGGTAGGTGGAATCAGATAATGCCTTTAGAATTGGGGACATTTCAGAGGTATGGCCTTGTATTGTTCTTCAGTGTCCATTCCTAACCCTATTTAAGTGTAAGTTTGAGCAATGGATGGGAAATCAGAATTTAACCCTGGGTTTGGTCCTCATATCTCTGATAGACAGAAGCAGACAGTAATGCAAAAGCTAACATCTAGAAACTTCCTAACACATTCCCTCCAAATAAACGCCCATGATATGTAGCGACACAATTGAGTTGGGTTATATGGCTAGGCTTATAAAGGCCCTGGTGGTCATTAGCCTTGTATACACCTATGAATCTATGTGTATGGAACATTTCTTCCCAGGCCTCCATTGAAAAGGGGCCTTGTGACCAGCTGAACTTTCCTGGTAAACAAAGCAAAATAAATAAAAGAATAAATAAGTAACTAAGTGTAGATTGCTACTAAACTAATGAGTCAGGGGGCCTTTCTAAGCCTAGCCAAGTTTTTCCAAAAGAATAATGAGTTCCTGTATCCAAATAGGACACTGAGGGTCAGGCATTTGTAACAGAAAAAAATGTAAAGGTTTCACTGCAAGTGATCTTGTTTTGGCTGACTGTGCCACTCAGACATCTGATTTTAATCAGATAACTGAATCCCAGGCAGAATAGACCACAAGTTAGATGAAATGACAGCAAAAGAATTGATGCTTTTAAAATGATTATTTATATATATATATATATATATATATATATATATAAAATGTACAACAATACATTCAAAATTTAGCAGTGTGAAATATTTACATCTCACAGTTTCACTTATAAGTTTTAGTGTGAGTTACTTTTAGCTTATATTCTAAGATAAATTATTAGAACTACGAGCTAGACAAAAAAATCACTTTTTCAATATATTATAATGATGTCAGTGCACTTGATGATTTTTTAATATATTATAATGATATCAGTGCTGTAATGTTCCTTGCCAGTTAGATTGTAGGAAACTGTAAAGAAGAATTCATGCTGCTCTGACAGATTTACCTACACATCACTGGATGCCACTGTAAGGAAAGTAAACTACTGTTTTGTACTGTGAGTAAACAGACAGCTCTAACTTCAGTAGCAATGATTAATAACAAGAATTGCTTTTCAAATTTCTGTTGAACTGTTGCAACAGTGAAGAACATGCCACAGTTTCAAAACCAAACGTTTTTTTGCCCAATACATCATTACTGCAGTATGGCATTTGCATGTAATACATATGCAGAAATTTCAGAGCTTTTCTAGGAACGCATTTTGATGGCAAATAAAGATTATTTGATTCAGCCAATCATCCCAGTACTCTTTTAACATTACTGCAAACCACATCCTGTCTACATGATCCCACTCATAAAACGATAGTAATCAGGGCAAGACATGTTCATACATGTGTTCATGTGAACTGCCATAGATGGGCATAAACGTTTCGGCTTATTAAATGTACTTTATAAAATACATTAGATAGTAAGAATTCTCCAAGTTTTATGTTAGCATGACTATTAAGAGCTAGTAGAATGTGATTTAATTATTCTTTTTAAGCAGATCAGACATTTAGTACCTGCTTAATGTTGCATTGTTAAGAAAAGATATGGAGAAGAAGTGAACTGAAAGAACACCGAATTCTAAAAAAAATCAGGTCAGCTCAGTTTTTCATATGGGCCATTATTCCAGCATGATTCTCTAAACAAAATTAATCATGTTTAAGAAAGATACCTCCTTAAACCTTTAGGCAACTTTGACATAAGATCCTATCAGGTAGTTGGAGCTCAAATGTGAAATCCACACTCTACTTATTAAGTGAGCAACAAGCTGACCCTTACTTATTTATTTACTTTTTTGTTTGTTATTTGATAACCAGGTTGGCAAACTGTTTATTTACCCTTTTTAGTCATGACCCAGGCTCAGAGGGCACCATACAATAAATAGCAAGGTACAGTTAAAGATGGTAGAAACACATACAATAATTTGTAAGGTGCATTTGTAATAGCTAGATTACAGTAACAGTGCAGTTATATGATTATGTATACAATAAGCTTGCAATGTATGTTGGTAGATAGAGTACAGTGATAATGTGGTTATATGATCATACAGTATTTACAACATTTACATATTGCAGTATTTACACATTGTGGAGGTTCCATAGTTATGTGGTGGATGGGGAAATACTATAGTCTCTCCTTAAAGTAGGAACAACTGGCTTCATGTTTATGCTTTTTTTAGTTCAGTCATGAAAACTGTTAAGGTCTTTTGGCTTCTCACTTAATTTGGCATTTGCTGCAAATGGCAGGACCCAGTTTGGTAAAGGCTTTTTCTCCAGTTGTCTTAAAAGGGAGTCTAACAAACAAACGTTTTTCTTCATTTCCTCTTAGGGAATAGATTTGCTCCATTAATTGTAATGTTCTTTTCATGGGGGCAGTGTCTCCAGTTTATTATCTTAAATATGAGACTATATATCAGAAATGTTGCTGTGAGAGTTACAGTGAGTCAGTCGATAGACGAGTAAATCACAGTGATGTTTTCTAGTGTCTGCTAAGTTTACAGATCTACATATATTTTCAAGAAATTGCAGCTTGTTTATATTATATGTCGAGTTAAAAACTAATGGGGCAGGCTTTACTCAAGTTTTGGTATAAGTATATTTCTGGCTATGACCATACCTCTCAAACTCTTAGAGCAAGAAATCTGGACAAAGCCATAAATAAAAGTGGGAAAAAGGCCCAAAAATAGGGACACATTTTAAATATTGATCTTACAAACTTAGAAAGTTGGTAGAATTATAGGTTTTGTATTAGCATGCATTTTCTGAAGAATATGAAGTCTGAAACTCAAATGTCTGCCATTATTTTCTAACTTCAGTCTTTAATGATGTGCCACTAATTTTCCAGAAAACCACTAATTTATAAAAAAGGACCAAAAATATGAGATAAAAATCTGGACATTCTGCAAAAATTTGTACAGTTGAATGGTATGCCTATGGCTTTCCTAGCACTGGATGTGAAAAGGTGAGAGCTGCAGTAACATAAGTTGAGATAAACCTTCATAGTAATTTTGACAATATGAGTGGAATAGTTGAAGCAAGGGTCATGTATTATTTTTCAGTGAAATTGAGAATAATATCATTGTTAGTGTCTTTAAGAGTTTGTGGCTGAATTGTTGTTTGCCATAGTCCAGTTGCAGAATTGTAAGAAGTGTGGTTGAAGGTTGGTTTGTTGGGTGTTATATGTTCTGTTGGATTCTCATCTGCATACTTGATGAGAGTAAGAGCAGGGAGATCTTGACTGAGGTCATTTATGAGCAAGGAGAACAGTAGTGGTCCAAGGAGTGAGCATTGGGGCACTCCGGTTTTTAGAGCAGCTTGAGTTGAAAGGTTTTTGTTGACATGAACTTGTAGAGTTCTATCTTTTGGAAACTGAGTAGTACATTATTCCTGAAATTAACTTTGGTTAGTTTTTGAAGTAGGACAGTGTGGTTAACTGTCTTAAATACCGTAGTCATATCAATAAAGACTCCTACTGTAGCAGCACAATCATTTACGTTGTTATATGTGGTGTTTGTAGCTGTAATTAAAGCAGTTGTAGCACTGAAAGCATTACAAAGTCCATGCTACATGTCCAATGAAGTCCATACTTATTTACATGTTTAAATACTTGTTTATAGATTAGCTTTTGGCTTCCATTTGGCTTTGTCTCTGGGAAATCCCCTCAATGAATAGTAAGGGAAAGAACTCTGACTGTATAAGTCCTGGAATGTTTTTACACTTACTAGCTCCACTGTCAGACTGCAGTTGTGCAAGCTATTTTTTCATCATAATTGTGTGAGCATGAAATTAATACATATAAGGAATGGGGGGGGGGCTGAAGCCTCCCTAAAAGGGGTTGCAAGCGGGATTGCCCCTGCATAAATCCCCTCTTAATTAGATTTGCTTTATGGCAGAAGGGGGCAGTAAACCTCTCCAGCCTTCACTTTTAAGTGCCTTAGCTTTAACATTTTACTTCTCCCTCCATCTCTACCTTCCTCACTTGCAATTTAGGGGGGTTTATTTTGAAAAGTTTGACTCATCCAGTTTGGTGTTGGAGGATTATATCTTGGGTACTCATAGTGGATTCTTTCAACACATCAAAAACACATTCCCTAAATCTACAGCAAAAAAAAAAAAATCATGTAACACACACCAGACCCATACCTCTCAACTGTACAGATTTTTTCCCAGAATGTTGAAATTTTTGCCTCATATTTTTGGTCTGTTTTTCATAAAATTATGGTTTCCTGGTAAATTAGTGAAAAATCATTAAAGACTGAAGTTAGAAATAATGACAGATATTTGAGTTTCAGAATTTATACCCTTCAGAAAATTCATGCTAACGTAAAGCCTGTTACTCTAAAAACTTTCTAAATTTGTAAGAGCAATATTTTAGCCTTTGTCCCACTTTTATTTATGGCTTTGTCCAAATGCTTTTGCTCTAAAAGGTTGAGAGGTATGACCAGACCTCATGTATTCCATATTTAGCCTCTCATAGCATTTCAGGTTTCTTTTGGAATATATCCTGACTAAGATCCTGCCTGATTTATTTGAATTTGTTAACTGGGGTAGAACACTGATTTCACAGGTTCAGCCGGAGTTAGGAAAAAAATATATATGTATGTATGTATGTGTATATATGTATATATATATATATATATATATATATATATATATATATAAAACTTACTGTGATACCACATAACAAAATTAGCTTTTTGAGTCCATTGTGTATATATGGCAATCCTGATGTCATGTTATGTAATAATTATGTTAGTTATTGGATGCCATGTTACATTATAATTATCTTTATTTTTGGAGCTTTTCTACCCCCATCCTCCACTGAAAAAAAAGATCATTGCACTGACCCAGTCAGACTATTTCAGTGAACAAATGCCAATAAGTAAATTCACAGCTAGTGGGATTTGACTTTATTGGTCTGAATTTACCTATAAAGACTAAAAAAGTAAAAAATCCTAGGCATTCAAAAGCCAAGTAGCTGAAACACTGTATGTCCTTAAGGGGTCATCATTTGCATATATTCCATGGGCCACCATTACAGGTAAGTTCAATTTATTACACAGTGAACACTTTAGCTTGGCTGGATTTTTCTTCAGCTTTTATATGTGTGTGTGTGTATGTGTGTGTGTGTGTGTGTGTTTGTGTGTGTGTATGTGTGTGTGTGTGTGTGTGTGTGTATCTATATCTATCTAGATATATATGTGTGTGTGTGTATATATATATATATATATATATACATACACAGTAATAATACAAAAAATGCAAATTACAGAGTCAACCACATTAAATCTGTAATAAATAATTAAAAATAAAAATAATGCTACTCCTTTTGAGATTATGACTTTAGCAGTCCTCCAGCATCTGGCTTGGACAACACTTTTCTTAGCTGCACAAGACCACTGAGACAATTTGATCAGTGGATTATATTTATTAAGACAGGGGAAACAAGGTTCTCCTGTTACTAAACACATCCCTTCCAAGTGGTTAGCGAATTGTATCACATTTTCTTACAGTTAATACTACAAAACGTTGACAGAGTGATTGGGGTTTTCGGCAGCAGGATGACAGCTACAGAAATTATAAAATGTATCTTCTCACAGTATCTGCAGGCTGTCACATGGAAATATGGATTCCAGTATCTGAACATTGTCAGCTGGATCAGGATGACAAAAACAATCCATTTCTGGGATTTCTGAGAGCTAAGGATGCACTGTTTGGTACTTTCCCAGTTATTATAACAAATCCTCCTGCAGTGATGATCCTTATGGCAAACATGGTATAGTTTTACAAACATATTTGCATAATGTTCAAACGACATGATCATTGCTGAATGATAGATTTTCTCGCCCCATGTCTCTGGTCCTGAACATACATTGGGTATGGTGTTCTGTACAAAAAACAGACGTAATGTATTTTGTCAGTATTTATGATGTCGTTTTTTAGGTTTCTATATTGTGTGTTGTGTTATCTTTCCTTCTACATCTCTTTTGTAAGAGTGTGTCTGAAGAGTTGTGACTACTGTTTGCACTGGCATACCTTTGCTTACTTTGACTTAGGCCTTCAAGGCTACTCTATCCTTCCTAAGGAACATTTTTTGGTATACTAGCTCTTTTTGCCCATTTCTGGACATCAAAAACAAAAAAAAAGAGCTGGGGGTATGACGCATTTCCTTTTGTAAATGGGCTTCTTCTTCATAGCAACAGCACAAGATTGCAGCATCTATGCAACTGTTAGAAAGAAAAGGTGGAAGACTGACATTCACCTGTAACAATTCCCACCACAATAATTCCAGTCTTCAAATATGTATGGATATGGGGAACATAATTGCACTTTCTCCTAAAATTTGAAAAGACAGTTTGGCCTCTACACAGGGAGTTGAAATACATGTAATCAATAATGCCAGACAGGGTATGTGCTAATCATACCTCTTAACCTCGTAGAGCAAAACATCTGGACAAAGCCTAAAATAATGGGGGGACAAATAGGGACAGATTTTAAATATTGCTCTTACAAACTTAGAAAGCTGAATTCTCAAAAAGATGTGGAGTCTTAAGCTCAAATGTTTGTCATTATTTAATGACTTCAATCCTCAGCAATGTGCCAGAAAGGAACAGATTTTAGGAGGAATATGCAAAAAATATGAGGCAAAAATCTGGACAGTCTGCAAAAACCTGTACAGTTGAGAGGTGTGAGTGTTAATGTGTAATTAATACCTGTCCAGGGGTGCGATGAGGGAGGGCCTCTGTAACCGTGGAAGGGCGTTAATTACATATTAACACACACCTGGAGGGCATTATTGTGCTTAGAGAGAGAATGGGCTCTGTAATATTGTTGTGTTTTATATTTACTTATTTTTTTAAGTACTATATAATTTTTTTATATATATTTGATGTAAAATGCTTCCTACCCTACAACACTATTAACATATACTGCAGAAAGTTTGAAACATTAGGTAGAGGAACTATTTTACATAAAAAAATATTAAAAAATATAAAATATAAAAAAATAATATATTTTATTTATTATATCATATGAAAAAATGTACTGTGTGAGGCAGAGGTCTATAAAAATGAATTAAAATCAGCTACAAAAATATTTCTAGCAAGGGTATCTTGCATTTTGACAGCATGCACTCTAGGAAGCTTAAAGAGTGTATAATTTTTAGTCAGGCCAAACATATTAAGACTTTAACTAGTGACCCTGATATTTTGGAGAAGGAAATGGAGCACCTGAAAGAGAAGTTTTTGATAAGGGGTTATCCATACAAGTGCATAGAAGATAGTCTGTGTAAGGTCCTGCTCAGAATGCTGTTTTGAGTAATGACCCCAATCAATGTGAAAATACTTCAGTTGAATAGCATATGGCCATGGGGCTTATGTTTTCTATTGAGTACTATGACATTAAATTGATTTTTAAAAATAATTGGAGAAGTTTAACATCACATGATTTTTGACTATGGAGCTGGGGATGGTACCAGAATTTATTGACAAGAAAGGAATACATTTTAAACAAATATTCAAAAATAAATAAATAAATAAATAAATAAAAATGTAGGCTCCGGTACTGTTAAAATTTAAAGAAAGATGCATTTAAGTAAGGGTGATGTACATAATGCAGGTACACTGCACAGGGTCCCAGTTGTTAGGATCTCCAGGGACCTTCACTTTTAACTGGGACTGTGTGGTTTAGCTTACCATGTGCAGTGAATGTGATAATTTTTTTATGTCAGTTTGTTTGTCTTTGTCTTTCGGCTTTTCTCGGTTAAGGGTCGCCACAGCGGAACTCCGGTCCGCTAATGATTGTCAGTGGATTTTTATGGTCCTGAGTTGCCAGCCCGACGTCCATCCTTCAAAGAAGGCAATTATTTTTTTTATGTCAGTAAAAGATAGAATGTGTGTGCGTGTGCGTGCGTGCGTGTGTGTGTGTGTGTCTATACACACACACATATATATATATATATATATATATATATATATATATATATATATATATACAGACTCACACACACACACACACACACACATATATGTGTGTATGCCATTTCGGAAGTGGATTTTTTCATTGCTTTATATAGACACCTGCAGGTGCATAATGCTAACATTTTTGTTTAATATTATTAACCACCAAGAGGAGGATTTTAGAGGAGGTGTTTGTGGGAATTGTTTGGAAATCAAGGAATCCAAATGGAAGATTAGACTGAATGCCTTTGAGGAACCAGGTATAAATGATGCTCTCAATTTTAACTGTATTTTGAAACAGTAGGGAATTATTAAGTAATACTTCTTCAATATTTATGAGCTTTGCTGTTTAATTAGTGTATTTACACATGTGACATTTGCCTTTTTTATTTAAATATTTGATTATGTGTGTATTCGGTTAACAGCCTGATGAAGTCCTGACTTTTATAGCCATGAGATGAAAGTGCTTACTGTTTGTTTTGTTTACATTAAATACCATTGCTGTTATAGTCTTTATTGTGAGAAAAAAATATAAAAAGGGTGGATCAACTGACCAGAAGAAAGTTATAAAACAGGATACATGTGCAATTGCTACAAGATAAACATATTGCTTTATTATCTGACCTTATGTTATTATAAATACTAATTATATAATAAATGCTCATTGCTATTTAAAAACAAACATGCTGATTGGATAGCCCAACCAGCATGCTCAATGTAAATTTATCATATACCAACAGAAAATTTCAAGCCACTGAAGTACAAACACGGAACAAACTTCAGGAACCACACAAAGGAAACCAACGGCCTGTAAACTCCCAAAGGAAATCCAACAGCAAACTCAGCTGGAGTACACCCAAAGTAAGCAGCTATACAAGCAGATAAATCCAATAAGCAAAAACTGAAAGCTGAAAACTGGAAAATTGGAAAAACTCTGGCAAAACTGCTTTATTTAAGCCTTAAAATATAGCTTTTCAGTCCACAGACTAACTTCTTCAGAAACAATGTATCCAAAAAAGTTTCAACAGTACTCTTGGCTTTAAAAACTCTGAGTAATGACATCACTTCCTCAAATTGACTTAAAGGGATAGCACACCCTCTTTCCATCACTATGATCATCACACTCAAGTATTCATACAATAATATAATTCCACTTAAAAATTAGATGAATGGAATTAAAAATACAATAATAAAAGAATATATATATAAAAAAATAAATAAAAAAATAATAATATTATAATGAAGTCAAATATGAACATTATAATTATAAATGTACATATTCTAACTAAAAACCTGATGCAGCAAATACAAATTCCCAAACTGCATAAAATTCACTGCTCCATTTCTATATGTGACTCTCCTATTTACCAAGTGTGATGGGGTTCAACATCTAAAAAAATTTTTATGAAAATTATATAACATTTATGTAAAATTTTTATAAAATTTTATTCATGTAAACATGCATAAATATAAACTCATTAAAATACCCCATATTGAATTTAACTACCTCTCCAGGCTCTTTAACTTTAAAATGCATGAAATGGACAACATGCCATTGAGACCTGGAGAAGCAAATGCTTTGAGTCTCAATTGCCAAAGCAATTCCTTCCTTTCTAATAATAATGAATCCTTCCCTTTTCCATGTCTGGTATTTATATGATCAATAGCCATAAAGCCAAATCCATGCTCAGGATGCTCTTGAATGTGTTTAGCTAGGCATTTTCTTCCTTGTTCTTTTTTATAGCATAATCATGTTCATATATGCGTTGGCACAGTTTCCTGTCCGTTTTCCCCACATAGAAACACGGACAGGAAAGACATACCACCACATATACAACATGAGAACTTTTACAGTTATATCTTCCTTTTACTGTATAGATGTTGTTCCGGATAGAAAACTGTCGCCCTGTTTTGACAAATCTGCAATATCTACATGAATTGCATGTATACATACCAGCCCTTATATTTGTACCTCCCGACTGGCCTTCCAAAATGTTCTTTAGGCCAGGGCCCTTCCTATATGTAAACTGAACTAGGGGACCCAATTGCTGCAGCCCGTCAAACTCACTGATAGCGACTGCCCAAAATCTTTTTATAATAGAGCTGATTTCTGGGGCATCCAAACTATATGTCATTACATACCTCATGGACTGATTAACGGACTGAGGATTCTCATCTGTCCCATTATCTACATTCAGTGACCCCTGATGGAAATTCAGTAGCGGTTGGTAAAATCCAACCCTTCTCTTCTGCTGTACCTCCATTATTAGCTCTACCAACATGGGGGTCGGGTAGCCTCTATTAGAAAACAATTCTTTGATGTTTTCCATTTCTACCACAAAATCATCATCTAAGGTCACCATTCTAGCCACTCGGACTAACTGTCCTTTCACGATGGCACATTTTTGGTGATATGGATGATTACTCTCGAAATGAAGGTAGCTATTATACCATGTCGGCTTTCGATAAATCTTGGCTACCATGCACCCATTTTCAGGTGATTTTATTAACTCCACATCTAAATAAGACACCCTCATTTCATGATACCCCCAGGTGAATTTCAAAAACTCAGTGGAAGTGTTGAACTCCTTCACCAAACTGTCCGCTACCTCCCTATTTCCTTCCATAACGATAAAAATATCATCCAAAAACCTCATATACAGATGGACCCTCTCTGCTAAAAATGGATGCTTGAACACAAAATTGCTCTCCCACGATGCCAAAACCAAATTGGCATCGCTCCCCCCACATAGTGACCCCATTGGGACCCCTTTTATCTGATGATAATATTTCTGATTGAATGTTACAAAATTGCAAGTGAGAATTATGTCTAAAAGCTCTCTCACCATTAAGATCTCCTCTTTTGGGGCACCCCTTACCCATAACTTTTCCTCTACCCATTCTAACGCAATGTCATGGGGTATGGAAGAGTACAAGTCAACCACATCTATGGTTAGAAAGACATCACCTGGATTCAGGGTATAAGAATTCACCCTTGCCAGAAAAGACCATGAATCCTTAGATATCTGCTCTTCGAGTTTGACATATTTTTTCAATATGGTATCCACCACCTTGGCTGCTGCATAAGTTATGCTCCCTTTCGCACTAACCAGTTGTCTCATTGGTGGATCATGGACATCCTTGTGGATTTTAGGATTTCCAAAAACCACTGGTATTCTCGGAGATGCCATAGTTATATAATTAAAAACACTCTTGTTTATAGACCCATTCATGTACATGTCTTCAAAGTACATCTGGATCCTAGTTAAATGCCCATTCAACTCATTCAAGGAAATAGGCACATAACTCTCCGAAGACAAAATTGTCTCAATTCTCTCATTATAATCCACCAATTCCATCAATACTAGCCCACCCCCTTTGTCCGGCTGCATCACCCGAACTGAAGAGTCTTTCAGGAGTTTCAATAACTCCCACTCTTCTTTCGTGATGTTGTACTTAGAAGTGGCCCTCAACTCCATAGAGCGGCAAATTTCCACTTCACACATTCTCTCAAAGAGTGACAGTGATGGATGTATGGGGGGGTTGAAAGTACTGGGAATGTGAAAGGGAGTTAATGTGGTACCTATGTTCCCCAACATCAAACTCAAATTACATTTCCTAATGAACAACTTCAAATCCAATAATGACTCTGCCGAGTCTGCTCTTTTACTAGGCACGAAGGACATGCCTTTAGCTAATAAGTCCACCAACTCCATTGGAGGCTGAAAAGAAGAAAAGTTATATATTTTAAAGTCCTTCTTAGAGTTAAACAGGATTATAGGCTGATCATAATCAGACCGGGTAATGTCTAGGTCTTCTTCATCCGAGTTTTGTTTTTTGATTGTTTCTTCTCCGGTGATGGCTCTTGGGTCGAGGCCACCCCCTGAAAAATTGCCTCATCCTCATCATTATTAAACAAATTGGGCTGATTTTCCATATTCATCTTTTCTGTCCAAGATTCAGTCATCACCGCTTGAGATGTTGTTTTCGGTTTTGTGTTGACATGAGGCCCTCCTTCCCGATCACATGTCCAATGTCGGGTCCCGGTATATGATCTGGCATCAATGAATTGCCCTGAGATTTGGGGGTCTGGGGACGCCCTTCTTTATATGCCTTTATGTCTCTCTGCAATTTTTGTGTTTTCAGCATGTTAATCTTGGTCATATGCTGGTCTATACTTTTAAAAGTCCGATCGTAATCAAACTTAAACTTAGAAAATTCCAAGTCGTTCATGATAGATGTATTTAATAAGTTCAAATCATTCATTAAAATGTCTATAGCTGCTTGATAATGGGAACAAATCAAGTTCAATAATTCGAACCCATGTTTGTCGAACAATTCCACCAAATCTTTATGGAACTGTGACCCCTCTGCCAGCCTCGTAGGGTACTGCCAGGAAAGAGGGTGTGCTATCCCTTTAAGTCAATTTGAGGAAGTGATGTCATTACTCAGAGTTTTTAAAGCCAAGAGTACTGTTGAAACTTTTTTTGGATACATTGTTTCTGAAGAAGTTAGTCTGTGGACTGACGAAAAGCTATATTTTTAAGGCTTAAATAAAGCAGTTTTGCCAGAGTTTTTCCAGTTTTCCAGTTTTCAGCTTTCAGTTTTTCGCTTATTGGATTTATCTGCTTGTATAGCTGCTTACTTTGGGTGTACTCCAGCTGAGTTTGCTGTTGGATTTCCTTTGGGAGTTTACAGGCCGTTGGTTTCCTTTGTGAAGCCACTGAAGTACCATTAAATGGAGAAATTTTCTATTGGCATGTGCCGAGACAGAGTAAAATATAAGAAAAATCAAGTACATTCTGCAAAACTAAAACAGAAGCCTGCCTGATTTTCCTCATATGTATGCACTTTTCCTCATAAATCTCTATTTTTTAATAGTTAAAACAAAAACAAAACAAACAAAAAAAAATGTTTTCTCCATTGCTTCTCCTGAAAAGATGAACTATGCAGGCATGGGAACGCAAGTCCCATAAGTAAGCGTAGTAGGTCAGTATATGGAAGTCAACACAGAAGAAGACCGAAGTACCCTTACACAAATACATTATTTAAGAAAGGTAAGCAATTTTTCTTAAATAATGTATCATAGCAATTATACAATGGTGACTCATTTGTGTTCAAATATAAGTACACTGATTGGACAGCTTTGCCCTCGTGATCAAACCATGCTAACAGTGGGTAAATTCTGATATACCCACACACAGTCATGGATTACTGCTTAAATATTAAATGATGTAGTTATCCAGTTTTTTGTAACTGGTCTGCAAAAAACAAACGCAGTAGATACTAACTTCATATGTGGGTTGTTTTTCGTTTTGTCTTTGTGGCTGTTCAGTCAGGTATATAATGTAACAGTCTAAAGCTTAATATCTAATTGTTTAGCTGTCTCACAAACAGCTGAGGACAAAACATTTAACTGCCCAAGCTATGGAATAGACTTCCCATACATGTCAAACACAACACCTCACTGGCCCTCTTCAAGAGAAATCTTGATGAGTGGATGGGAAATAGAAAATTCACCCCAGGGATCACTCCAGTGGCTCTACTCAACAGAGTCACTGGAAACTAAGGTTGGGTGGCACAATGCCAGGGTAATCCTATGGGCTTGGCTTGTAAGGGCTTCAGGGCCATTAGCCTAGTACACACCTATGAACCTCATAGGTATTAATCTACGTAATAACTTTAAAGTGTATTGTGTGACCATTTCTTGGAAACACTTTCACTGGATAATGATCATGGTAGTGAAAATATACATTTACATTTGACATGAGAAAGCTGAAGCCTCTCAATGATAACAGCTGACAGATGTTTAGTTCTATGCAGCAGTTAAGAATGTGACCATCTTCACTCTTAATTAATTTTAAGGCCTTCCAGGGGCATTCATCTCTTAAACACTTAAGAAGAAGTATTAATTTTATGTTGCATCTAATTTTCATGCAAGGAAATAACCTTTCAGGTGTGTAATGTATTCCTTTCATTGTTAGGCTTTTCCTTTTGTCAGAATTATAAGCATCATTTTCTAAACCACTTGTCCTGATGAAGATCATGGTGGTAGCAGCTGAGAAGGTTAGACCAGACTTCTCTATCTCCAATAACAGTCTCTGGTTCATCTCATGAGATTCTCATGTATTCCCTGGCAAACTGAGACATATAATAACTTCAATGTGTCCTGTGTCTGCCCTGGGGCTTTTTGTCAGTGAACTATTCCTGGTACAGTTCTTGTGAAAGGCACATGGGGCATACAGAAAGGGTACCCAAACCTCCTCAGCTAACACCTCCAAACATAGGGAAGCAGTGGCTGTACTCCACAATCTTCTTGCATTGCTGAATTTCTCATTCTGTTTACTGTGCTCCATATTCTATCGTGGAGAGTAAACCGATCTACCCTGTGAATGAGCACCATTTCTGATGCTTATTTTCATGATCTCATCCTTTCAGTTGCTATTTAGATCTCATGACTGCAGATAAGGATGGGGATACCCCCTGGGAACTTAGTCTTATAACTCTGTGCTCACCTTGTCTATTCTTGTCTGCCAGTATAATAAATAAAACAACATATTTAAGTTATTATTTACTTATTCACTAGTTAATGTAACACTACAGACCTGAAGTGCAATAATTGTATGGTTTTAGTCAACTAAAATCCAACATATCTCATGTAGTAATTTTTTAAATGTATACATTAGATGGACAACAAGGCCTGGAAAAAATATTGATCAGTTACCATTTCACTATTTTCTGCTTAGGTATTACATATGATTACATGCTCAAAAATTCAAATGATAAAACACATTTTTTCATTTATGTATTAGATGGACTAGAATATCTATAAAATACTATTGTGTACACGTTGACTATTTTGTACTTGGGTATTACTTATGAATTCAAATAAAAAAAAATAAAATAAAAAAGTTATGCCTTTATTTAATCTGTCAGTAAACATCATCCAGCAGAGGCATTTTCTATTCTTTTAATTTAGATGTTTGGAATGTGATAAATGCTGAATTAGTAATAATATATTAGATAGCCTCCCGACACCACAACGGTTGCATTAGCAATAATTCTCAGTGCTGTTACTCAATGTGCAACCATCTTCGGATCTCTGGTCAGCATTGATACCGAGCACCCAAACTTATACACCATCACTTAAGACAGGCAAGTTTTCAAAATAGTGTCACTCCTTTTTTATTCTTTATTAAAAATGTCATATTGCCTCCTTCATCTTTATGGTATAATAAGATTGGGGGGTTATGGCAGATATTTCTATGTTTGAGCAGACATCCTAGAATTTCCTGTGAAGTTTCACTGGCTACTTCAGATAAAGAGGGTCTAAAATGTCTGAGTCTGAGTTATCTAATTTTAAACAAACCTTGTCAAATTATGTAGAATATATGGTTTGGTCAGAAATCGCTAATAATAGCAGGATACATTAAATATTTAAGGTTAGCAACATTGTATGATGTGCTTCATTTGGTAATTTTAGGAACCATACATTAATCTGCAAACTTTATTAAAGAATAATTTTCATCTTTCAAAGCATATAGTTTTTCCTTTGTATGGTCGTCATCTTTTGGCTTGGAAGCAAAAAGAAAAGTAAGAAAGTAGAAAGTACTCAGAAGAAAACATGGAGGTAAGGAGAAAGCAAAGGAATTGACTGATCTAACATTTAACTTATCTAGTCGTTCGTTGAATGAGTTTGAAACCTGCCTTTTAAATAAAGGCCTTCCGTTTGTTCCGTCACAGCAGAGTAGCATATCGGAGCTGCTGGTTGATCTACGCATGTTTTGTAGAAACGTTTCTCTAAGAATACTCTTTAAAGACAATAACAACTGTAACATGGACAATAGAAATCATTTTAGAAAACCCAATATATTTATGCCTGATATGCCTAATGTTGTTAATTGTTTTCTGCAAGTCTGTGAAAGTGAATTTTATCACTATTTTTCACATTCTTCAGATGTTGATAAAAAATATCTTATTTATTATAATGTCAGCTATAATGAAAAGATGGCACTTAAGAATCTATCGAAAGATAAAAGTATTACTTGTAAACCAGCTGACAAAGGTAGAGGACTTGTCTTGATGGACACCACCTTTTATAATGAATTAATGATAGCAATGCTGTCTGACACAGACAAATATATAGCTATAAGTGACACCCAGCTTGATAGATTGATTTTCCAGGTACATGATACTTTATACGACATGTTAATGTGCAGGCAGTTAAATAAAGAATTTTATGATTACTGCCTCACAGAATGCCCATTAATTCCAATGATAAAGGGACTTCCAAAAATACACAAGCAACTATTCCCACCACCTATGTGACCTATAGTAGCAGGGAATAAATGGTTGACAGAAAATATATCCATATACTTGGAGTCTAAACTGGGAGTTTTAGTAAAGAATGTACCGACCATATTAAGAGATACTCAGCAGTTACTGAAAGATCTAACTTCATTAGAACATGACATAGCTACAATACCATCCCTATTACTAGTTACTATGGATGTTAACAACCTTTTTACAGTAATACCAAATGAATATGGAGTAGAGGCGATAAGGGAAGTAATGTGTAGAGAAACCAATATAGACAAGGATACACAATTACTTATAGGTACCTTGTTAGATCTGGTACTTAGCAATAATGTCTTTTCTTTCAATGACAAGCTTTACAAACAGGTATGGGGGGTTGCAATGGGCACCCCCTGTGCCAATTCATATGCAAATCTTGTTATGTACAATTGGGAATATCACTATGTCTTCAATAGTATATACAAACAGAATATTATACTCTATAGACGATTCGTAGATGATATTCTGATTCTATGGAGAGGAGATACTAACTTACTGTTAAAATTTTGTGAATATTTGGAATCAACTACTGAATTCCTAAGATTTACAATGGAATATTCCAGCAAAACAGTTAATTATTTGGATATTACCATCTCAATAAATTTAGAGTTTAAACTTGATACCAGGATATATAGAAAGAAATGCTGGAAGAATGCTATTCTACAATACAGTAGCATCCACCCAAGACATGTTTTTGTAAATATAGTTAAAAACCAATTCATGAGAATAAATAGACTTTGCATTAATATACTTGAAAGAAACCAGGAATTATTAAATATGAGTAATCTATTTATTATGAGAGGATACCCTGTAAATCTAATAGAAGAGATTAGTAATAATATTTTATTAACAACTAATGAAGTACATAAGTATACAGCTCATTATTCTGGGTATAAAATAGGTCCAAAAAGGACAGGGACTAAATATCAATTTGAATTAGCATCAGTAACTTCTAGCCATCAGGATTTTGTATCTCATGTCCCGTTTGTAACCAGGTATACTAGTGACAACTATTATGTCACAGATATTATTAAAAGAAACTGGAATATTTTAACAGTTAACCAAGATGTTAAGAAAGTAGTGGGAAATAAACCTAGTTTTTGCTATAAGAATAGCAAGAACTTAAAAGAGATTACTCTGCAATGATAGATTACACAAAGGGAATGAAATAGATAAAGCAAAACCAATAGGGACCATACCATGCCATAAATGTAATATGTGCAAACATATTTTAACAGATAATCACTTTTATATACCAGATCTTGATCAACACTATTATTTTAATATACAAGCAACCTGTGAAACTACAAATGTTATTTACCTGGCTACATGCAAGGACTGTCAGGCATACTATGTAGGCCTAACCACAAGAAAATTAAAAAATCGCATCTACAACCATATATATGAAATGAGGAAACAAGTGTTAACTAATGCACTAGCCAAACACGTTAATGAATACCATGATCATGGTTTTTATTTTCGTGTTATAGATGTGGTTAGAAGAGCAAAAAGGGGAGGAGATAACATGACATACATTGAAAATGTTGAACTTGAATGGATTTTGAAGCTTAAAGCACATATACCCCCAGGATTAAATAGCATGATTAGCTTGAAACCTGTTTTAGCCATGAGATAAAAACATATATATGATGTTATGTATCCATGTTTCATATCTTAGGCACTACAAACTGATATTGTCTTTGATAGTGGTAAGGTCATCAATTTTAAAATATTAGATTATTGTAATTTATTACACATATTTATTTATATTATATAAATGTTGTTCATTGATTTTTATATACAATATTTATTAATAATACCCTATTTATTATTATTATTATCTTTATGTCTATTGATTTGCTTGTCCTGATGGACATAATTATATATTACATGTATATATATTTCTAAAAGAACTTTTATAAAAGTTTTTAAAGAGAGTTTTTTAAAGATTTTTTCACCATAAATAGTGTTTTTCATATGAAGTTGAATAACGTTTGCATATATAGATATTTAATAATGAGATGCAGAGACAAATAAGAATAGGAAAAATGTGTTATAAATATACACTATGAGAGATTTATTTAACCATTTTCTATAAACTACATATGCTTCTATGCAGGGGTGTAGCTAGGATTTTCAAATTTGTACTGACAGCTCTCAAACTGCTACCCCCTCCCCAGCCAAGCTACGGCCATTCTCGTAATTCACGGTTCACTCTTTTAGTGTCGATGAAGAGGCATTCGCTGTAATGCCTCTTCAGTAATACAATATAAATTCACTCAAACTCTGTTCCTTGAATTGAAAATTAACCTGAAATGTCAGTTCTTTGAAAAATGCAGCATGGTAGTTGGGGTAGAGACTTTATGCTTTTGTTTTCTGTAACTAAGGTACAGGTTTTGAGCTTGAGTAAATTACTAACCACCTGCTACCACTAACTAGGATGTTTCATTCACACACACACACACACACACACACACACACACACACACACACACACACACACACACACAGACACACACACACACACACACACACACACACACACACACACACACACACACACACACACACACACACACCCCTACTTACCTCTTAGTGCAAGAAATATGGACAAAGCCTAAAATAAACAGGGACAGATATTAAATAATGTTCTCGTGAACTTAGAAAGTTGCTAGAATAACAGGATTTGTGCTAGTATGAATTTTTCTAAAGGACATGAAGTCTGAAGCTCAAATGTCTGTCATTTAGCAACTTCAGCCTTCAATGATTTTCTAGAAAATCACAAAATTTATGAGGAACAGACAAAAAATATGGGGCAAAAATCTGGACATTCTGCAAAATTTGGACAGTTGAGAGGTATGCTACCTACCACACACACAAACACACACACACACACAACCTCTCACAGCAACAAACTCATAAATAAAACTGAGGCAAAGGCCCAAAAATAAGGACATTTTTTTTAAATATTGCTCTTATAAACTTAGAAAGATAATAGAATAGTAGTAGGTTTTGCATCAGTACGAATTTTCTGAAAGGTATGAAATCTGAAACTGAAATGTCTGCATTATTTTCTAACTTCAGTCTTTAACAATTTGCCACTAATTTGCCAGAAAACTGCAACTTTATGAAAAACGGACCAAAAATGTGATGCAAAAATATAAAATTGCCAGACAATACAGCTGGGAACTTGTCAAAGGAGGGACACCATTTTAATATGAGCACAGTTAACTTAGAGCAGCTGATAACATTAGAGAATCTACATGCATTTCTGAAATAAAAGTAATGTACAACTCTGATCATTACAGTTATTTATAAAAGTAAAGTAAACCCTCTATGTTTTCTTCCAAAATTGCTATTTTGTGGAGGGATCATTAGGGGAAGAGCAACAGTTTGAGCCAAAATCAGGGACAGCTGAGGTTTGGCTATGCCTAATTCTATAAAGCAATTTGCATGTACCTCTCAACCTGTTAATGCAATAAATCTGGACAAGGCCAAATATATTGAGGGAACATATAAACAGTACTAAAAATTGCTCTTGTATAAACTGGGACAGTTGATAGAACAGGTCTTATTTTAGCATGCATTTTTCTGAAGGTTATAAAGTCTGAAAGTAGTGTGTCATTATTTAGTGACTTAATTCCTAAATCATTTGCCAGAAAACCACAAATTGAGGAACAGACCAAAAATAAGAAGCAAAAAATCTATTCATTCTTTGAAAATCTGGACAGGTGGGAGGTATAGTTCAGCTGGGGCTGTCTAAGTTTGCCGCCCTTCCCCCTCACAAAACTATGGTGGAATGGAGCCCCCCCTGCAGCCATTCCAATGATCCATTACTTTGCTATTTCACTCCATTTACCATAAACACTAATGTGCATACTGATTTACTTCTAGGATGATTTGAACTTCATTTGAAAGTTTTATTTTGCATTTTACAGCACAAACACTAAGACATCTGCTAAACAAACTTGGCAATAAAACTTATCTGCCCTTGAAACTCACATTCATTGAAACAACATTAAAACCCACATTCAAAGAAAAATACATTTTACCTGTGGCAGATAAAAATTTATTCTGGGCTGCTTTTAAATCATAGGCCCCTTGCATATGAAACATACATGTGCTCTTTGATACACCTTCCTATTGCTTTGAACATTTTTCCAGTAAACAATGAAACAAAACTGCCCAATGCAGAACATTTCCATCATAAAAGTCTAGTCAAACTTCTACAGTCCACCATTATCAGTAAATAATATGCACAATCTCTGAAGTAGTAAAAAAAGTCATCTAAATAATTCCACATTAAATAAATCTAACTAATGAAGAGGTTGCTGCTAGCAATCACCTTTATATTTCATGACTTCACCGAAAAAAAGTGTCTGATGCCCCTGAGGAATAAATTGCCTAAATTACATTAATAAGCTAGTAATATTGCAATAGGAAATGGATGGCAAACTGATAACAGGCTCATAGTTAGTGTCTTAACTTTCAGTACAGCAGCATTCACCCCTTATGGGAGTAGAACCAACAACCTTCTGCATTAAAAAGCAAGTACACAACATTTTGTGCTACTAGCAATGTGAGCTGACTTAGCATAATCAGCACTAAACTTCTCTTCCCCTGCAGCTCTCAGTTCCTTGTAAAATCTACAATACTCAACTACATCTCAACTTCGCAGCACAAGAAGTCTGGAAAAAGCCAAATTTATTGGGGTGGGTCAAAGGGCAAAAAACAGGAACACATTAAACATTGCTTGTATAATCTTGGAAAGCTGCTAGAATAAAATGCTGTGTTACCATCAAACATTTTACTGCCAAGGTCACTGTGCAAAATAGTCAGAACAACATACCACTATGCCAAATCACCTGCTTTGTGAAAGAGAGGAAGACTGAAACTTAAATGGCTATCATTTAATGAATTCAGTTCTCACCATAGCTGTCAACCTCTTAGCACAAAACACCTGGACAAACCCAGTAATGAGGGAATACAGCCCTCAAACATATTCAGTGAATTCAGTTCTTGCCATAGCTGTCAACCTTAGCACAAAAACCTGGACAAAGCCAATAACAGGGTATTACAGTCCCAAAAATAAGGACAAATTTCAAATAGTCATAAACTTAAAAAATTGCTATAAAAAAGGTTGTGTTAGTATATATTTATTGCTAGAATAAAACATTGTTTTACTATGTCACAAACACAGGGATAAGATGCAGACTCCACACAGAAGGCACCCCAGCCAAGAATCAAACCAGAAAACCTACAGCTGTGAGGCAACAATACTGCCACTGCACCATCAAATATGTAAGGAAGTAAACATTCAGAAACCTGAAGTCTGAAATTTAAATGCCTGTCAATTTGTTAATCAGGACAGTCTGACTTGGAACAAAAAAAAAAAAAAAACACAATTCTCAGCAGAGGCCCAGGAAAAAATAATGCAGACATGTCTTTGTAACATGGGAGGACACAAAAGCAAACCCACACAAACAAAGGGAGAAGATACAGACCCCCCCCCCACAAAGAAGGCACCCCAGCTAAGAACCAAACCCAAGAACCTACAGCTGTGAGACATCAATGCTACGTTGCTACCACTGCACCATCAAATTTCAAGCATTGCAATATTTAAAAACCACAGATATGATACAGATATTGATCAAATCAAATATGAGGCAAAAATCTGCAATTTTTTTTACAAATGGTGGTGGGTAGGGAATTCAGGTCTTGAACACCTGCATACAAGGTACAGGGTTCAAGCCTGAGGTATTCCCTACCACACCACCATGAGTAATCACACCAGTACATCCCAGCTGGGGCATTTACACACACACACAGGTGTAGTCTCATATTTAAATTCCACATGCAATGCAGAAAAGGAATACGCAACATGTGCTTTTTTAAAATTCTATGCAGAACACAAAAAAGGAATAAGCAGCAGGTGGATATGTACAATGACTCATGCAGTGGCTCACAGACAGAAGGTATTCTTAAAGAGCTCCCTTAAAAGATCTGGCTATTAGATCTGGCTATGGTTTTACTTTAAGCTTTTCATGTTTAAATGGAAAAAATAAGGCAAGATTGCAACACCCCTTTACTGTTTTCTTCTGGGGTGGTCAGGCCCCCACATTAATAAGCCTCTGCCCAGAGTTTTGATGCCTGGCTATAGCTATACAGATGATACATGACTTTTCAGGGACTGCACATTTTTCCCCTTGGCCCTGGGTGACTGCCGTAGACAGGAGTACTCTGATTATCATTATTTTTGATCATCTGGCTCCATTGTAAGGATGCCCTCCAAGTCAGTTGCTTGAGCTCCCATGGTTCCACACCATTGCTATCCCCTGTAGACATGAGTACAATGCCTAGGTGCGATGAGCCATGAGATTGTGGATGCCATCCATCTATCTTCTTCCAGCCTAGTGGGGCAAAGTGTGCTTCCCTTACATTCTCTTGAAGTGTTACCCCATTAATTGCATAAAATGTATCTGTCCCCAACACTGCAGAACCATGAGGTATAACAGGGCAATGTTAAACACATGGAAGCTCCAGTATGACACTGGAGGTTGTGATCTATGATTCCCTCCAACCTGCAATCTACCACATCCACCTCTCATGATGCTTATACCCAAGTAGCATTTCTGTGACATGTCACTGTATCCCACCTCTCCTGTGCAAATGTTGATAAATGATGACGAATGCGCCATGCCCACTCCTCTGACTAATGTAGGTAAGGTAATGTCTGATGTGCACGTGTATGCAGTCACTGCAGTGTAATACACAGCCTGGGTGTATTAATGCATGCATTGTTTATCCTGTCTTGTATTTGTCACGGCTCGTGGCTGAGGAGCAGTTGATGCCTTTATTCCTGCACCACAATTTATTGTGTCTACCTGTACTTCAGAAGAGGTACCTCAGCAGTGATCCCATCTGATGACTCCTTGCCTGGCTGCTTGTCCAACACTGCCAAAGCTCTGTTCGGCAGCATTACAATGTTTTCAAGTTGTATCTGCTTGGGTATATTGTATAAGATGACATACACCATAAATGTCTTTCTGCAGGTCTCTGGTGTGTACTGTAGTGTACAGTCAGATGAAGAATATCCCCATCCTAAGAACTGACACCACTGACTAACATAAAAGAATTTGTCTCCTATATATATATATATATATATATATATATATATATATATATATATATATATATACATACATACATACATGGATGTAATTAATGACCCTGGTAAATATACACTCCAAAATCAAATTACAAAGAGAATACATTCTAAAAAAACAACAAAAGCAAAAACTGGAGCCATTTCTGGGACCACTCAGACAAATATAATCTGTTCTCCAAATAAAAATATGTGCAATATATGATAAATCACAATTTGTACACTAGCCAATTAGCATCATTTGGAATGGCAAATGACTCAGTCTGTTTTGGGTGTCTCCATAAAATAGTAGACATCAAGGACTATACAAAAGTCAAACCAATATGTGTTAGACTGGTGATGATATTTTAAAAAAGATTAGACTCAATATTAATGTGGGAAGCATCAGTCCTTAACACAAAGTCCAAGGATTCACACACCACAGATTCCATGAGGCTCATGCCCTTGTTATCACTAACAAAATACTATGCTGTGAGACAAAAATAGACCAATATGAATGCAAATCATTATAAGGAATAGGGTAACAACTCATTATTAAGTATTATCAGTTCAGATTTTCACTGATAATTGAGGAAAGTAGGCAGGAATGACCCCAAGGCTTGAAAGAAATCCATCAATGTTAATGCTAAATTGAAATCAAGGTGTATACAATGTTCGATACAAGAGATATCATCCACACATTTACAACAAAGAATATAATGAACTTTGCAAATAAAATGTGGTACATTCATTTTTTTCTGTCAACCAAAATAATTCATTGTTTGGGAGCATACTAAGTTATTAGAAAAATGTTGTTTATTAAAAAATCATCATAGTAAATGTTTATATATTTGCCTGATTTAATGCCAGAACTGAAGACGTCATGTGCCACAAACCAGTGAATACTCACCAACATGTATACTAATCCTTGTCTCTCTTAATCTTTAAGAGAAAGATTTTCATTCATAGACACATGCACACATCCACCCACATATAATCACACATACACACACACACACACACACACACACACACACACACACACACACACACACACACACACACACACACACACACACACACACACACACACACACACACACACACACACACATACACACACACACACACGTATGGGTTCCATTTATTTGTGAACAGAATTTCATTGCAATGTTGTAGGTGATGAAGTAGGTCAAGCTATGGGAAAGACAAACTACAGTAGGTTAAATATAGCATCATACAAGAGATTTATCTTTCTTCATGACTGCAGCAATAAAGATGGTATATATATTTTCTGAGGAGCTGAAGCAGTAACCCCACACATACATATACACACACACACACACTTCATATTACTCACCAACCCTCGGGTCTTATGAAGTGAGACCAACATAACGGATCCTCCTCCCGCTTCACATTTTCCCACATACCTTCATAACATCTGTGAACAATTACACTATCAGTACCTTTTATGAGGTCTATATCATTTTGTCGAAGCGACTACCCATTCTATACCTATTTGTCAAAACTTAATCCATCTAACACTAATTCAATTGTATGTTCATTTAAGTGAATTTCTTCCCAGGGAAAAATACAGTCAGCCAAACTATCAACCATCAAAAAAAACACATTATTTAAAACCCACCCATGTGGGAGGCCAAGGCCCCACACCCTCCAATGTGGAGACTGCACTCCCACACACACACAACTAAATATATCAACTCTGAGATTGCAATACAGTGGAGAAAGGGGCAAATTCCTGATGATGGCCAACAAGTTTTTTTTTCGGTGGGAAGAAATTTGCTTAAATGAATGTTTAATGGAATTAGCATTCAATAGATTAACTTCGACGAATAGGTGTTCGACGGGTAGTCACTTCAACGAAATTATATGTACCCCTTTTATGATGACTGATATCATATACAGAACTGCACTGAGCACAGGACCAATGCTCTGGAAATGGAATCCCACTCAGCACCTCTCCTTGTTTTCTAACCACCGGGCATTCCTTCTCCATACTATACCATTCATCCATGCATTTTTTTCACTTTTGCCATTCTTTAGGCTCCTTCAGCCTACTGATCTATCTGTTAACTGGGGTCAAGTTAAAAGCCTTAATGAGAATATGTATTACACACACACACACACACACACACACACACACACACTTCATATTACTCACCAACCCTCGGGTCTTATGAAGTGAGACCAACATAACGGATTCTCCTCCCGCTTCGACCGACCACCATAATCCCACTCGGATGAGACCAAAATCCTCCTTCCCGCCTGGAACTCATGAAGTGAGACCAAAATCCTCCTTCCGATGACCAAAATCCTCCTTCCCCGCTCGGAAAGTATTTGAACTGGCGGTCGGCCGGAAATACACGCTGAGCTCAAATTCCGACTGGCTGCCCTGATTAGCTGGCCATCGTGCAGTAAAGCGAAGAAGTGAAAATTTAAAATGCTACCCCCTTCTACATAACTTGTACTGAAATCAGTACAGTGCGTATGCCTCCTCGCGTCCCTGCTTCTATGTCTAATTGAACAATATAGGTTGAATGATATATTACTACTATTATCTTTTCATTTTACAGCACAAACACTAGTTAAAAAAGGCTCCCCATCTAAAATAAATTCGCACATTAATTTGATAAATCATACATGTGCTCTTTGATACACCTTCCTATTGCTTTGAACATTTTTCCAGTAAACAATGAAACAAAACTGCCCAATGCAGAACATTTCCATCATAAAAGTCTAGTCACACTTCTACAGTCCACCATTATCAGTAAATAATATGCACAATCTCTGAAGTAGTAAAAAGTCATCTAAATAATTCCACATTAAATAAATCTAACTAATGAAGAGGTTGCTGCTAGCAATCACCTTTATATTTCATGACTTCACGAAAAAAGTGTCTGATGCCCCTGAGGAATAAATTGCCTAAATTACATTAATAAGCTAGTAATATTGCAATAGGAAATGGATGGCAAACTGATAACAGGCTCATAGTTAGTGTCTTAACTTTCAGTACAGCAGCATTCACCCCTTATGGGAGTAGAACCAACAACCTTCTGCATTAAAAGCAAGTACACAACATTTTGTGCTACTAGCAATGTGAGCTGACTTAGCATAATCAGCACTAAACTTCTCTTCCCCTGCAGCTCTCAGTTCCTTGTAAAACCTACGTAATACTCAACTACATCTCAACTTCGCACAAGAAGTCTGGAAAAAGCCAAATTTATTGGGGTGGGTCAAAAGGGCAAAACAGGAACACATTAAACATTGCTTGTATAATCTTGGAAAGCTGCTAGAATAAAATGCTGTGTTACCATCAAACATTTTACTGCCAAGGTCACTGTGCAAAATAGTCAGAACAACATACCACTATGCCAAATCACCTGCTTTGTGAAAGAGAGGAAGACTGAAACTTAAATGGCTATCATTTAATGAATTCAGTTCTCACCATAGCTGTCAACCTCTTAGCACAAAACACCTGGACAAACCCAGTAATGAGGGAATACAGCCCTCAAACATATTCAGTGAATTCAGTTCTTGCCATAGCTGTCAACCTTAGCACAAAAAACCTGGACAAAGCCAATAACAGGGTATTACAGTCCCAAAAATAAGGACAAATTTCAAATAGTCATAAACTTAAAAAAATTGCTATAAAAAAGGTTGTGTTAGTATATATTTATTGCTAGAATAAAAAGTTGTTTTACTATGTCACAAACACAGGGATAAGATGCAGACTCCACACAGAAGGCACCCCAGCCAAGAATCAAACCAGAAAACCTACAGCTGTGAGGCAACAATACTGCCACTGCACCATCAAATATGTAAGGAAGTAAACATTCAGAAACCTGATGTCTGAAATTTAAATGCCTGTCAATTTGTTAATCAGGACAGTCTGACTTGGAACAAAAAAAAAAAAAAAAAACACAATTCTCAGCAGAGGCCCAGGAAAAAATAATGCAGACATGTCTTTGTAACATGGGAGGACACAAAGCAAACCCACACAAACAAAGGGAGAAGATACAGACCCCCCCCCACAAAGAAGGCACCCCAGCTAAGAACCAAACCCAAGAACCTACAGCTGTGAGACATCAATGCTACGTTGCTACCACTGCACCATCAAATTTCAAGCATTGCAATATTTAAAAACCACAGATATGATACAGATATTGATCAAATCAAATATGAGGCAAAAATCTGCAATTTTTTTACAAATGGTGGTGGGTAGGAATTCAGGTCTTGAACACCTGCATACAAGGTACAGGGTTCAAGCCTGAGGTATTCCCTACCACACCACCATGAGTAATCACACCAGTACATCCCAGCTGGGGCATTTACACACACACACAGGTGTAGTCTCATATTTAAATTCCACATGCAATGCAGAAAAGGAATACAACATGTGCTTTTTAAAATTCTATGCAGAACACAAAAGGAATAAGCAGCAGGTGGATATGTACAATGACTCATGCAGTGGCTCACAGACAGAAGGTATTCTTAAAGAGCTCCTTAAAAGATCTGGCTATTAGATCTGGCTATGGTTTTACTTTAAGCTTTTCATGTTTAAATGGAAAAATAAGGCAAGATTGCAACACCCCTTTACTGTTTTCTTCTGGGGTGGTCAGGCCCCCACATTAATAAGCCTCTGCCCAGAGTTTTGATGCCTGGCTATAGCTATACAGATGATACATGACTTTTCAGGGACTGCACATTTTTCCCCTTGGCCCTGGGTGACTGCCGTAGACAGGAGTACTCTGATTATCATTATTTTTGATCATCTGGCTCCATTGTAAGGATGCCCCTCCAAGTCAGTTGCTTGAGCTCCCATGGTTCCACACCATTGCTATCCCCTGTAGACATGAGTACAATGCCTAGGTGCGATGAGCCATGAGATTGTGGATGCCATCCATCTATCTTCTTCCAGCCTAGTGGGGCAAAGTGTGCTTCCCTTACATTCTCTTGAAGTGTTACCCCATTAATTGCATAAAATGTATCTGTCCCCAACACTGCAGAACCATGAGGTATAACAGGGCAATGTTAAACACATGGAAGCTCCAGTATGACACTGGAGGTTGTGATCTATGATTCCCTCCAACCTGCAATCTACCACATCCACCTCTCATGATGCTTATACCCAAGTAGCATTTCTGTGACATGTCACTGTATCCCACCTCTCCTGTGCAAATGTTGATAAATGATGACGAATGCGCCATGCCCACTCCTCTGACTAATGTAGGTAAGGTAATGTCTGATGTGCACGTGTATGCAGTCACTGCAGTGTAATACACAGCCTGGGTGTATTAATGCATGCATTGTTTATCCTGTCTTGTATTTGTCAATGCTCGTGGCTGAGGAGCAGTTGATGCCTTTATTCCTGCACCACAATTTATTGTGTCTACCTGTACTTCAGAAGAGGTACCTCAGCAGTGATCCCATCTGATGACTCCTTGCCTGGCTGCTTGTCCAACACTGCCAAAGCTCTGTTCGGCAGCATTACAATGTTTTCAAGTTGTATCTGCTTGGGTATATTGTATAAGATGACATACACCATAAATGTCTTTCTGCAGGTCTCTGGTGTGTACTGTAGTGTACAGTCAGATGAAGAATATCCCCATCCTAAGAACTGACACCACTGACTAACATAAAAAGAATTTGTCTCCTATATATATATATATATATATATATATATATATATATATATATATATATATATATATATACACATACATACATACATGGATGTAATTAATGACCCTGGTAAATATACACTCCAAAATCAAATTACAAAGAGAATACATTCTAAAAAAACAACAAAAGCAAAAACTGGAGCCATTTCTGGGACCACTCAGACAAATATAATCTGTTCTCCAAATAAAAATATGTGCAATATATGATAAATCACAATTTGTACACTAGCCAATTAGCATCATTTGGAATGGCAAATGACTCAGTCTGTTTTGGGTGTCTCCATAAAATAGTAGACATCAAGGACTATACAAAAGTCAAACCAATATGTGTTAGACTGGTGATGATATTTTAAAAAAGATTAGACTCAATATTAATGTGGGAAGCATCAGTCCTTAACACAAAGTCCAAGGATTCACACACCACAGATTCCATGAGGCTCATGCCCTTGTTATCACTAACAAAATACTATGCTGTGAGACAAAAATAGACCAATATGAATGCAAATCATTATAAGGAATAGGGTAACAACTCATTATTAAGTATTATCATTTCAGATTTTCACTGATAATTGAGGAAAGTAGGCAGGAATGACCCCAAGGCTTGAAAGAAATCCATCAATGTTAATGCTAAATTGAAATCAAGGTGTATACAATGTTCGATACAAGAGATATCATCCACACATTTACAACAAAGAATATAATGAACTTTGCAAATAAAATGTGGTACATTCATTTTTTTCTGTCAACCAAAATAATTCATTGTTTGGGAGCATACTAAGTTATTAGAAAAATGTTGTTTATTAAAAAATCATCATAGTAAATGTTTATATATTTGCCTGATTTAATGCCAGAACTGAAGACGTCATGTGCCACAAACCAGTGAATACTCACCAACATGTATACTAATCCTTGTCTCTCTTAATCTTTAAGAGAAAGATTTTCATTCATAGACACATGCACACACATCCACCCACATATAATCACACATACATACACACACACACACACACACACACACACACACACACACACACACACACACACACACACACACACACACACACACACACACACACACACACACACACACACACACACATACACACACACACACACGTATGGGTTCCATTTATTTGTGAACAGAATTTCATTGCAATGTTGTAGGTGATGAAGTAGGTCAAGCTATGGGAAAGACAAACTACAGTAGGTTAAATATAGCATCATACAAGAGATTTATCTTTCTTCATGACTGCAGCAATAAAGATGGTATATATATTTTCTGAGGAGCTGAAGCAGTAACCCCACACATACATATACACACACACACACACTTCATATTACTCACCAACCCTCGGTCTTATGAAGTGAGACCAACATAACGGATCCTCCTCCCGCTTCACATTTTCCCACATACCTTCATAACATCTGTGAACAATTACACTATCAGTACCTTTTATGAGGTCTATATCATTTTGTCGGCGACTACCCATTCTATACCTATTTGTCAAAACTTAATCCATCTAACACTAATTCAATTGTATGTTCATTTAAGTGAATTTCTTCCCAGGGAAAAATACAGTCAGCCAAACTATCAACCATCAAAAAAAACACATTATTTAAAACCCACCCATGTGGGAGGCCAAGGCCCCACACCCTCCAATGTGGAGACTGCACTCCCACACACACACAACTAAATATATCAACTCTGAGATTGCAATACAGTGGAGAAAGGGGCAAATTCCTGATGATGGCCAACAAGTTTTTTTTTCGGTGGGAAGAAATTTGCTTAAATGAATGTTTAATGGAATTAGCATTCAATAGATTAACTTCTTAATAGGTGTTCGACGGGTAGTCACTTCAACGAAATTATATGTACCCCTTTTATGATGACTGATATCATATACAGAACTGCACTGAGCACAGGACCAATGCTCTGGAAATGGAATCCCACTCAGCACCTCTCCTTGTTTTCTAACCACCGGGCATTCCTTCTCCATACTATACCATTCATCCATGCATTTTTTCACTTTTGCCATTCTTAGGCTCCTTCAGCCTACTGATCTATCTGTTAACTGGGGTCAAGTTAAAAGCCTTAATGAGAATATGTATTACACACACACACACACACACACACACACACACACACTTCATATTACTCACCAACCCTCGGGTCTTATGAAGTGAGACCAACATAACGGATTCTCCTCCCGCTTCGACCGACCACCATAATCCCACTCGGATGAGACCAAAATCCTCCTTCCCGCCTGGAACTCATGAAGTGAGACCAAAATCCTCCTTCCCGCATGACCAAAATCCTCCTTCCCGCTCGGAAAGTATTTGAACTGGCCGGTCGGCCGGAAATACACGTGCGCTGAGCTCAAATTCCGACTGGCTGCCCTGATTAGCTGACGTCATCGTGCAGTAAAGCGCGAAGAAGTGAAAATTTAAAATGCTACCCCCCTTCTACATAACTTGTACTGAAATCAGTACAGTGCGTATGCCTCCCGACGTCCCTGCTTCTATGTCTAATTGAACAATATAGGTTGAATGATATATTACTACTATTATCTTTTACTGTTATATAAAATTTTACATATTTTACACATTTACATATTCTTCATGTTTTTATGTTAATGTGTATCCATAATGACCTAGTATTATCAATAACGATGTACATATCTATTAGCTAGGATGAGTTTTTGGAATTCTACATATAGAATATAGACAACACTGTTATAATGAAGATTTGCCTATGTAACAAAGAGCCAAATAGTTTTACTTGCCCTTTAAGGGAATGTAGAATAAAGAAAGTAAGTAAGATTCAATAATGAGGAATTAATTAGGAAAAGAGCGGGAAATTAACTAATTAATCCTGCTATATATACCTGTGATTTTTTTGTAATGAATTATAACCTGAAGAAGCATACAGGAGTATGCGAAAGTGCTTGTGTTGTGTTTAATAAAGACTTTTATACTTTACTACATCGTGGTGATCTACGTTTTGGCTTTTTCCTGGGACTGATTCTGAGTTATCTAATTTTAAACAAATCTTGTCAAATTATGTAGAATATATGGTTTGGTCAGAAATCGCTAATAATAGCAGGATAAATTAAATATTTAAGGTTAGCAACATTGTATGATGTGCTTCATTTGGTAATTTTAGGAACCATACATTAATCTGCAAACTTTATTAAAGAATAATTTTCATCTTTCAAAGCATATAGTTTTTCCTTTGTATGGTCGTCATCTTTTGGCTTGGAAGCCTTTATCAGTTGAAGGGAAGGAATAGGGAAATTCAATGTAGGATTATTGCTTCAACAGCACTGGATACTAAATGATTTAAAAATGATTTTATGGTTTTGATTGCAATAAAAGCTAGAATAAAATTTTTGATGCAGTCCCTTGTTAGTGTGAAAAGTGCATTAGTAGACATTATGCCAGTTAGAAAAAGCTTTGTTAAGACCTCTGATGCTTTGATACCTTTAGTAGCATAGGTTCATAGATTCATAGGTGTGTACTAGGCTAATGGCCCTGGAGCCTTTACAAGCCTAGACCAAAAAAAAAAAAAAATTGCCCACACACCATGCCACCTGATGTTAGTTCATAGTGCCCATATCCAGTAGGGCAAGTGGAATGATCCCTGGATTGAACTTTCTGTTACCCATCCACTGGTCAAGATTTCTGTTGAAGAGGGCCAGTGAGGTGCTCTGCTTGACATGAATAGAAAGCTTATTTCAGAATATGGGCAGTTTTTGTGAGATGAACCTGTGCCTCCAGCATGTTCTGTTAATTGTGGTAATAGGGTTGTGATCTAGGGAGCGTGTGGCACGGGGGGATTAGGATTTTTTTAGTTGTAGCATTTCAAGTAAGTCTAGGTTGGACATGGCTTTGTAAGTCAAGCAGAGATCACCTCTAAGTAGACAATAAAAGACTGAGAACAGCTGAAGTTTCTTGAATCTGTCCATGTAGGACATGTGTTTAAGGCCCAGGATCCTTTTTGTGAGCTACTTTTTTGGCCTCTCCAGCTGTTGTAGGTGTCTGGTCAGGTACATGCCAAATGGGGCGTTATATTCGATGATTGGTCTAATGAGGGATGAGTAGAGAGGGATGATGGCCTCCTTCCTGGATGCGAAACCTTTGGTTGCTTTGAGATCTCTCTTCTCCACAAATATGTAGAAGGACTCATCTTAATAAAACAGCATATTTGTGGAGAAGAGAGATCTCAAAGCAACTTGATCTTGATAAGTTGTTACAAATTTGGCATTCATATACAGAATCAATAGTTGCCTATAGGAATACAGCAATACAGTGGAAATATTTTATAGAATGCACTGGGTTCCAGCAGGCATAACCTGACTTGCTATAACGTGGTTGCTAGGGAACCAGTAATTGGGTTCATATGTGGTGGTTATGCAGTTGCTGGCGGTCCAAAACAACTGACATTTTAAAATAAAGTTTGGTCTTGATCTACCCTTCTTACAACAATGGTGGTTATTACACTCAGGAATCAACTTAGAATTTTCCACCTCACTGCAGTTGCCGCAAAAAGAATAATTATTTTAAGATGGAATTTGCTCATACATGAATATGGACATTCCACTGGTTATATGGTGGCTACTTTTTTATGAACCAATAGATTATGAAAGCCTTTAGTAAAGCCTTCCTAGTGGCTGCTCGGTGAGTAGCCTAATGTTTCTACACTGTGACAGCTTTATTGATTCAACCACTTCACAAACAACATTACAACACAATATTTTCTTTTACCTATTAATCAAATTCTATCATCATCTTCATCATCATCAGTACCCTTTCCCATTTTTTTTTCTTTTTGGAGTGATAGTGTTGCATCAACTGTCACCACTTCTCTCGATTCAGATCCTATCTCCTATTTTCTTTAACAGTCATGCCCATCTGCTGTAGGTCTTCTCTCACACAATCAGGCACATCTTGTCTGGACATTCCTTGTCTCCTCTTGCCTTCTTCCTGTCTCTCCCTCATCTGATTTAGAAAATCATCTTCTGCTTTTCTGCATATGTAACTGAACCACCGTAATACGTTCTCTCTGACTTTCTCTGTAACTAGAATTACATTGACTTCTTCTCTGATAACCTTATTTCATCTGTCCCCAGTCAGCATTCTACTTCCCATCACAGGGACTTCATATCCATCAAAACAAACTTCCTTAACTGCTTTGCCTTCGTGTCTTAGGTTTCTGTGCCATACAGAAGCACAGGTTGCACTAGTATTTTGTCTTACTTTTCATCTGCTTTGGCATTCTTCTGTCAGTCTAAGAGACTGAATGTTTTATACGAGTACCTTTTGGAGTGACAGGAGGTTCATACCTCTATACTGCCTGCAGTTGTTATCCCCTCTTGGTCACTGGCACTAGAATGCTTATTTACCAGTCATCAGATGGTAATATGTGTAAGAACAAAACATTCATTTGGAGCACATAGTACTTTCTAATAAGCTGACACACAGAGAGAGATTTTATAGATGGGATGTTCTCCTTAACTATTTTCTGTAGTATAGACACACACAGACTAACCCTCGGTGGTGCTGCTGCAGTAGCGTTGTCGCCTCACAGTAAGACGCTGTCCGGTTCAATTCTCAGCTAGAGCGTCTTCTGCGTGGAGATATGCGTGAATGGGCGTACCTTTGTTGAAGGTTGTGCGTCAGAGCTGGTAACTCGGCACGTAAAAATCAACTACCAATCATTAGCGGACCGGAGTTCCGCTGTGGCGACCCCTAACTGGGAAAAGCCGAAAGACACAACACAACAAGACACACACAGACTAACTTATATCTTCAACGGGAAGAATCACTGTACAAACAAACAAAGCTTTAAATTTTGTATGCTATACACCAAAATAACACACACTATTTTGGGGTCTATATTAGCAGACTGAAAACTGTACTGAGCAATTCTCAGTTGAGCGACACCAAAAGTGCGAAAACCGCAAATATCGCAAGAGTGAACGGAGATCGCTGTAGGGAATTCTTCCCTTTACTTCAATGTAGTGCAATCTCAAAGTTGGTATATTTAAGTAGCAGGGTGTGGGGGGTGCAGGGGGGCTTGCCCCCCTGCATAAAACACTTAGTGACAGTTTACGTGTTTTAGTTGTTTTGTTTATCAGATTTGAAATTTGTGGTTTTCACACATTTGGTGTCACTCAAATGGGATTTGCTCAGTGCAGTTTTCGTTGTGCTAATATAGACCCCTATTATGTACAGAAATAAAATGTACTTACATTGAAATAATTGAGTCCTTAGTATGTTATATATTCAGTTCTTTAAAAGTCAAGTACAGAGTTTGGTATAGCAAATATGCCTACATTCAGGTAAATCACACCAGCATAATTATCCAGCCATCCAAAAGTCACTTATATAAAACATTCAGTCTCTTTGGTCAACCTTTATTGACAAAATCTAGAAATCTTGATAAGAATCTTTTGAGTCGCTGCAAAATCTGCTTTCTGGCTTTCTAACATCCTTCTCTTAAAGACCAGAAAGATGTCCATGTTTTCCTTCGCATTGCCCTTACTTAGTTGGAGTGTCTTCCTCTGTAGTACTAGTCATCTACTTAGCCTCTATGTTCTCTGAAGTACGGAATGTGACTGACCCCCTAGAAAGCTCACTACCAAGCAGGCGGGATACAATAGTTTAAATTTAAAATAAAATAACCTCTCATATACAACTTTATTGCACTATGAAAAGCTCTCTTTTTCCTTGTTTCATCTAAATAATCATGACTACACTGCGTTCTTGTCTGTCCCACCTTTATTTCTTTAGTAGGAGCTCAGTAATTTGAATAAATCCTTTCTTTAAAGTCGTAAGTGTAGAAGCTTAGGAAGTGTACCAAGAGGGGGTGCTAGAAATTTCACAATTTCTCCTTGTGACTGCCCCAAAATGCTACGATCAGTATTTTCAACTTTTTGCTTTCTTTTCATCATTTAACTAGAATTAATACAACCAAAATTCACCAGAGCCCCAAAGATGAATCTGTATTGAGAGTTTCAAGTATTTTTGCATTAAAATTACAGTTTTAGTTGGAGAATGCTAGGGATCTCTGGTTAAACACTCTTCACATCCCATGCTCTATCCATAAATATGTGCAGATTAATTTTAATTTGTATTTGTTGCTTGTGAATCCTTTCTGTCTGCTTTTGTTTATGGTTGCTAAGGAATTTCGCTTTCTATGCTGTCCTGTGGCAGCAGGGGTTGGGAGGGAATAGCTAGGGAGTTTCAGAATGGTCACATTTCATTTGATTACTAAGCATCTAAACTGGATTTGAGAACTCTCTGTTTTAATGAGTTGTGATAAATTATATTATAAATGTTTTCTGATTATCTTTTTGGTGGCAATTACAGTATACATCCTTTTAAACAAACATATACTAAAAAAAAAATAGATTAATTGTGACCAGGACTTTGATTTATAAACTTTCCACATCAGTACCCTTTTATATATATATATATATATATATATATATATATATATATATATATATATATATATATGTGTGTGTGTGTGTATGCATATATATATATATATATATATATATATATATATATATATATATATATATATATATATATATATGGGTCTACTTCAGAACAACGAAACCTCACAACACCGAAGACCAAAACACCGAGACCAAAACAACGAAACCCCACAACACCGAAAACCATGTAAGTATAACATGCACAAAAAACACACAAATACATACAAAATGCCCCAAACTACCAACCTCACAACCCTACACTATAAATAGGCAGGGGGGCAAGCCCCCCTGCACCCCCACACACCCCCATTTTAATATTCTAACTCCTAGATCACACAAACAGACACACAAGGCAAACTCACACCTACACACTACAGCCACTCACACACACACACACACACACACACACACACACACACACACACACACACACACACACACACACAACACACAACACACACTTACACACAGCACTACCCCTCACAAATACACTTACACATGCATACTCACCCACAGCGGAACACCAAAAGCGCTAAACCAAATTCCCGTAACACCGGGATTTTGAATTTCGCGCTTTTGGGTGTTCTGCAGTTTTGTTGTTTTGTTCTCCTTCAAAACACTTTCGATGTTTTAAAGGAGACCTATATATATATATATATATATATATATATATATATATATATATATATATATGGTATACCTTCATAAGTTCGACGGCCACATCTTCGACGCTGCCACGAACCGCAAAATACGAAAATTGCACCCATGGTAGCACTCGTTTTGGCAGTGGAGCAATTGGGAATGTCGAATTTTGATAGTTTTAAACATTTAGGGAAGTTGGCATGACAGAATTCTGCTAAACAGTTCGCGTTTAAGCACATTCGGAAATGTGCTTTCTCACATATGAAGGTATACCATATATATATATATATATATATATATATATATATATATATATGTATATATATATATATATATATATGTATATATTGGTCTACTTCATTTCACTGAAAACACACTTCACTGAAACTCATTTCATTGAAAGCACAATTCACTGAAAGGTCACTTCACTGAAAATTCATTTGACTGAAACTCATTTCGTTGAAAGGTCTATGCCTTGTTCCCCACTGAAGTGTGATACTGGAGTTAGTATACATAGTAAGGGGTGTGTGTGGGGGGGCACAGCCCCCCCCCCACATTGGGGGTGGGGGTGTAGCCTCAACATAGTTTGGTTATATATTATTTTCTGGAAAGAGTTATTCATTCAACTTGTCATTATCCATGCCTATGGTTTCCAACGTTTAAAATGTGCCCCCCACATCTCCCCTTACTATATATACTAACTCCAGGATCGCACTTCAGTGGCGAACAAGGCATAGACCTTTCAACGAAATGAGTTTCAGTCAAATGAATTTTCAGTGAAGTGACATTTCAGTGAATTGTGCTCAGGCAACTGATTTTCAGTGAAATGAGCTTTCAGTGAAATTAGTTCAGTGAAGTGTGTTTTCAGTGAAACAAAGTAGACCCATATATATATATATATATATATATATATATATATATATATGTGTGTGTGTGTGTGTGTGTGTATATATATATATATATATATATATATATATATATATATATATATATATATCCAGTAAAACCACCATGGTGGTGTACATAATGAGCAAAAACAAATAAAATGGATGAGTGCTTTCAGGTAATAACTACCCTTCTTCAGATCAATTAAAACAACAATCAAGAAATCTTTTCAAATTCATCTTAACCAATCATTCATAGGTGCTTATTCACGTGCATAATCTATTTCATTCTTAAATATTATAGCCAATCTATATACATAATTGTGGTGACGTTGCTTTGTAATAAGCTATTTACTCCAGTAGTGTTACTCAAACATCAGTGCTGGAACTTAACCAATCAATTCTGTCAGTATCTTAGTTGATACCTCTTAGCAGTTCAATTGGCTACATTAACAACCTCCATATCCAATGAGTAGCTTCATTTGCATTATCCTTCCAGTCACAAAACTCATCTTGTCAAGAACTACAGCCAATCATTGTGCACAGTTCTGATTGGCACTTCTTTATAATGAGTTACTTCATCCAATCATGCTGGTCATCATCTTTCCAAAAGGGCCACCAATCAATAATGACAGATATTATTGTAAACACCTCCACAGAACAAGCATACAATAGATACATTTCTGAAAGTATGTGAGGCAAATATTTAAGAAATTAAATGAGCCACATCACCATTTCCATAATTTAACTTGTGATGAGAAACAGGCAATGAAAGAATTACAAACTAATGATAGCATTGTAATTCATCCTGTGGATAAAGGAGGTGCTATTGTGGTAATGGAGAAGGCCTCTTATGAAACCAAGATGTCAATGCTCTCTAATGAAACTACATATAAAAAGATTAACCACTTACAATTTAATCACATGGTTCAATCTGTACAGGATGTTTTATCTGAACTTTTGGCTTGCCAGAATCTTGATCAGAGCCCTTATGAGTTTCTATGCGTACCAACCCCTAAGATTCCAATTATATAAGGACTCCCTAAGATACTTAAGGATGATATTTCTCCATCGGTACGTCCCATAGTAGCAGGTAAGAGGTGGCTTACTGAACCACTCACTGTTTTTATAGAACAACAACTAAAATCAGTATGATTAAAAGCTACGACAGTACTAAAAGACACCAAACAGTTTTTAGATACGTTGTATGAGGATATGAATTCTTTAGAGAACAGAAAGCAGCAATTGATGATGACCATGGATGTACAGAGTTTATTCACAGTCATCCCAAACAGTTATGGGATATAAGCCACTAGAACCATTTTGTGGGAACACAGTGACTTTAGTACAGAGAAGATCAAATTTAATATGTGCCCTACTTAGTATAGTACTGTAGAATAATGTCTTTATTTATGGACATGAGATTTATTCTTAATATGGGGAGTAGCAATGGGTACTCCCTATGAAAATAGTTATGCAAAGATAGTGCTAGCTAACTGGGAAGCCGATGCTGCTCTCACAAACAACCCTTTCAGTTCCTACATACATTATTACAAGAGATTTGTAAGATGTTTACTTTTTTGGGAAGGTACAATTAAGGAGTGATTTGATTTTATAAGATATTTAGAGAATACCACTGATTTCCTGAGATTTACGGTGCAATATTCTAATATTATGATTCATTTAGTAGACATCTCTATAGAGATGGATGAGAATAGAGCAACTGATACAGTAATATATCATAAGGCATGCAAAAAGAATAATATTTCGCACCAGACTAGTATGCATCCTCAGCGTATATATAATAAAATTTTGAAGGGACAGATGCTGCACAATTCAAGGATCCACATCAGGGAAGAAGACTACCTTTGAGCCAATATGAGTTTGAGAGAGCCATTTGAACATAGAGGTTATAATACAAGGGATACAGACATGCAAATGCAGGAAGTAATGAGGTTGAGAAACACAAGAGGCAAACCTTATTATTCAAATAATTCACATGTATATAATGTACTTAAAGGAAGCAGAAGTTCAAATCAAGTTAATAGGATATTCCTCGCTTATTCAAGTGATATACACTGTATAAGTGACATAATAAGAAAGAATTGGAAAACCTTGACTAGTGACAAAGTGACAGACCTATGTTTGCATATAAAAACAGTAGGAATCGAAACAACTTTACTCTCTAACTTAAAACCCTGCTCTGCATCTACTGACAAAATTCCTCCTACCTTCCTCCAACTAGCAGCAGACTCTCTTGCCCTACCAGTATCTATCCTTATTAATCACTCTATTCTTGAAGCAAAAGTCCCATCCATATGGAAATAATTCCACACACTTCCAATACATAAAGGGGGTAATTGCTCTGATATCTCAAACTTTCGACCCATTGCCATCTTCTCTCCTCTTTCAAAAGTGCTTGAGAAGTGTATACATAAACAAGTTATGCAATATTTAACTCAGGAAAATCTCTTAACACCTACTCAACACGGTTTCAGACTCAAACATAGTACTACCTCTGCACTCTTATCCTTTCTTAACACAGTCTCTCTTATTATATTTATTTATTTATTTATTGACATTTGTTAACTGGGTTTGTCCAACTGGGCTTGTGGCCCATTTTCAGTGGAGACCTGAGGAGAAAGGCTCCAGTAGTACATTTTAAACAACTACAATTTTAAACAATATTGATATAATAGCAGTTATAGCAAAAAGATTAACATATGTTGGGTTACATGCATAAAGTTAAAGTTGCATTAAAAAGAAGCTAAGTAACAATTTTACATTGATATAGTTCAATAGGTAAACAATAACAATTTTTTGTTTGTATAAAATTATGCAAATGCATAGTAGACACATTGGAAAGAGAGGTGTAATGAGGTACTAAGTATGATCCTTTTGTGGGTACATAAAGGGAAGGAAGACTAGGTAGGGTCATGGCAAGGGCAGGTTCTGGAATTGAGAAAATAAGCTTTTAGTTCATTTTTAAAGTGTGACGTGTGCGAGATTGAACATAAGTCAAGGGGAAGTTTGTTCCAAGCATGGGCAAGGGAGTGTTTGTAGAGTAGTTTGCCTACTGACCTTTTTGGGTGGTAGATATCAAGTAATTGTTGGTTAGAAGTACGGAGTTTCTGGGATGGGATGTAGATGGAGACTAAGGAAGATAGAGATGGACAGAAGGAGGGTTTATAAAGAATAGAGTGTAGCATATGAAATTGATAAGATAGCAGAAATTGGGGAAGTTCAAGCCATTGAAGAGAGTTTAAAGAAATGCAGTGGTGTGAGTTGTATGAGGAGTTAGTAATGAATCTGGCTATTTTATGGTAAGTCTGTTGGAGTTTGCTTAGAGTGGAGGCCTGGATATTGCTAAGAACTGGGGCGGTGTATAAGAGGGTGGGGAGGAGGAGTGCCTGGCCCAGGGTAAGTCTAGATTCAGGGGTTAGGATTTTTTGTTCCAATATAGCAGACCTAGTTTCTGTTTTTTTTTTCATACATTGGAGTATGTGTAGGTTGAACTTTAGTTTGTTATCGATAATGACCCCTAGGAGTTTTGTGTGGGTGTCAGGTTGGGTAGTTGTATTGTTAGAAGATGTAATAAAAAAGGAGGTTTTGTGATGAGAAAGAAAACGGGGAAGGAAAAGTAAGAGTTTGGTCTTTTGGGGATTTAGGATCAATAGGTTGTGAGAAAGCCATTGTTCAGTGAGTAGTAGGGCCTGTTGGGTCAGGGAGTGTAGTTCAGGAATGTTATTTGAGATGGATATAAGTGTGGAGTCGGCATACTGAATAAGGGAGGATTCTTTGCATGAGGTGTAAAGATCATTAGTGAAGATGTTAAACAAAAGGGGTCCCAAGATGGAGCCTTGGGGAACACCAGTGGAGATGGGAAGGAAAGGTGAGGATGAGAGCCATTCAACAGATTGTTCCCTGCTAGATAGGTAACTATTAAACCAGGCAAGTGCGGAGGGGGATAGGTGGAGATTTGCAAGTTTGGATAGTAGTAGAGGATGAGAGACAGTATTGAAGGCTTTGGAGAGATCTAGAAAGAGACATGAAATGAGTTTATTGTTGTCTAGGGCCTCTGCAGTGATATGAGTGAAGGAGAGGAGAGCAGTGGTGGTGCTGTGGTGAGGACGAAATCCATGTTGGATAGGGGTAAGTAAGTGGTGTGTGAGGAGGTGATTGAGAAGCTGTGAGTGAATACATTTTTCTAATATCTTAGAGAGGAGGGACAGAATGGCAATGGGTCGGTAGTTTGAGGGGTCAGTGGAGTTTCCACCTTTATGAAGACGAATAGTGAAGAAATATTTACAAAGGGTGGGGACAGTAGATTCCAGAATAAATCGATTAATTAGTATAGATGTAGGATAGGCAATTGAGTCAGCAGCAAGTTTGAGGAATGTAGGAGATAGATTGTCAGTGGAAGGAGAGCAAGGTTTTAGCTTGAGTAGTAGAGATTTGATGTAAGTAATGGGAACTGGCTCAAAAGAAAACAAAGTTGTGTTAGTGGGACTTGGAGGGGTGGGTGTCGAAGTAGAGTTTGGCTTAGAGGTTACCAGATTTTGGATGGAAGAGATAAAGTGTTTATTCAGGAGGGTAGCTGTTTCCTGAGAGGAAGAGTTAGGGTATGGGGAGGGATTAGAGGGCTTTCCAGGATAGAGGATGTTGTTGAGAGTTGACCAAAATTTTCGAGGATTGGATTTGTTGTTAAGCTGAGCAGAGCTATAGTATAACTTTTTATCATTAGTTGTATGTTTTTTTGTAAGGTTCCTCAGTTGCCTGTATTTTTGAAGAAAAGGTGGTTTAGTTTTAGTCCAGGTTTTCCAAGCACAATCTCTTTGTTTCATAAGGGATCTAGTCTCTTTGGAGAGCCAGGGAGCATGATTTTATTTTACTCTGATCTTCCTAGAGGGAGCTAAGGAGTTTAGAGTATTCATGAAGATGCTATTGAAAGTGCTTACAGCATCGATTAGGGGGAGGTGTTTTAGGATGGACCAATCTATGTTGTGGAGAATGGAGTTAAACTGGGATGAATTGAAAGTTGATAGTTTTCAACAGTCTTTGATAAGGTGGGGTTTAGGAATATGGGAGTAGTGTCTTAAGATGGTGGTAGGGAGATAATCACTGAGGGAGTCAGGTAAGGTGGTGGGATTGTGGTATTGGTGGGGGGAATTAGTTAGGATTCGGTCTATAATGGAGCTTGAAGTGGAATTTTTATGGAAGCAAGTGGGAGATGTTATAAGTTGGTGGAAGCCGTGTAGATGGATACTGAGTTGGGGGAGTCAGTTGTGAGTTTGGACCAATCAATGTTGACATCACCAAGGATAAGTGTCTCATATGGTATGTTGTGGGAGAACCAGGATAGGATGTTTTCAAGAATGGGCAGATTGTTACGAGGAGGAAGGTAGATAAAGGCAATTGCAAGTTTTTGTGGAGATTCAGATGGCAGTTAAGGATGATGATTTCAGCTGGGAGGAAGTCAAGAATTGGGAAATGGTATGGTGGGAGGTTAAGGTTGTTTGAGTAGAGGATGGCCACACCACTTCCTATTTTTACAGGTCTATCAGACTAGAAGATATTATAACCTGGTGGGAGTATTTCACTATTTGAGATTTGTAGCTTGAGCCAGGTTTCAGATAGGGAGACGATGTGAGGTATATTGAGTGCTATCCATGAGTGCAGCTCAGTGATGTTATTTGCTAGACTCTGAATACTCAATGAGTAAATAGTTAAGTATTTGGATGGAGATTGTTGTGACTGAGGTTGGTGACTGTTAGAGGAGTAAGATGGGGGCAGTGTAGCGGTAGTTTTGGGAGAGAAGAGGTGCCATGGATGACCACAAATTGATTTCCTGCCTATTCCTAGACATGTCAAAAGCTTTTGACACAGTTTCCCACCCTCTCCTGCTGTAGAAGCTGCATAACCTTAACTTCTCCTCAGATACTGCAAAGTGGTTCTCAAGCTATCTCTCTGACAGATCCCAGTCTGTTAAATGGCAATCTGCTCTCTCCCCTCCCAGTCAAAACGGGTGTACACCAAGGATCAGTCTTAGGACCACTACTCTTTAACATCTTCACTAACCTACTCTATACCTCCTGTTCTCAGTCATCTCTAGTACAGTATGCTGATGACTCTACTGTTACTACTGTTGCCATCTCACCCTCTGAGCTCCTTGCTGCTACCCAAACTTCTTTCAACTCAGTTGAATCCTGACTCACTGATAACCAGCTCATACTCAACCCTAAAAAAAAAACTGTTACTCTTCCTCCCCAAAAACTTCTCCAATATCAAACATTCATTTACCATTCTATCCCTTAATAACACTCCTATTCAAGTTGAACCCAATACCAAACTACTAGGAATTACCATAGATGACTAATTAAAATTTGACATACATGTTCACAACTGCATCAAAAAGACTCACCAGAAACTAGAATTGCACTATAGATTAAAAAATTCCTTCCCTTCAATGCCAAGGTCACTCTCTCCCACTCTTTCCTCCTACCCAGTCTAATGTATGGCTCTCAGATTCTTACTAACCTCAACTCCACCCTCCTTGCTAAACTTGAAACTACCTACAATAAAGTGGCTAGATTTGCTGCCCAACAAACCTACAAATCCCATCACTGTATCTCGTTAAAACTTCTAAACTGGTTAGAACTACCGCACCAACTTCAACTCCTTCAGCTCCAAATCATTCATTCTATCCTATACCAACCTTCCTACTATCCAACCCCATCTCCTCGTATCTCCCTGTATTCTCCCACTAGACAAATACGAAGCTGTAACCAAAATCTGCTGTACATCTGCAAACCCAAAACCACCTTCAGATGCAACTTATATGGCTACCACTCCTCCATCACCTGGGATAAACTTCCTCTAGACATTAGGACCCTTACTAACCCAAAACAATTTAAGGCTGCTACTAAAAATCACCTAATAAACCAGTGGTCCTGTTCCTGCACACAGCCTCCTTAATTTTATTCCCTCATAGCCTACTTCTCAACCAACTCTCTTACTAAACCCAACCTAGTCTCATTTTATTCTCACTTACTCTCCCTTTCTGACTAGATTCTTCCTAAGTTGCTCAATTTTACTATCTGCAAAGCTAAGTAATTCTCATTACTACCTCCAACTACTAGCAATGCTGAACTGAAGCAACTAAAATTCTTTGCCATCTATCTTTTTTTCCTTTGCTCTTACTCTCCTTTTTTCTTCTCATTCTAACTCACATGCCCCATACTTACTATAGCCTCTGTTTCATTCCAAACCATCTATACTGTATTTATGTTACCTAATATATTTTGCTTTTTAAATTAATACTGTTTCATCTACTGTTATAAAAATGAAAATTGTAAAACTGTTTTTTTTAATTTTTCTCAAATTGTTTCATGCAACCCTAAGGAGCTTTTCTCCCCGGGTCTCTGCTGAAAAGGGGCTTTTGGCTCAGTCAGATTAACCTAGTCAACAAATGTAAAATAAATAATAAATAAAACTATTGTATCATAAGATATAAATATAGGCATCAAGGTGAAGACAAAGAACACATCCATGTAGAGCATGCACAATGTCACAATGTGTGTGTGTGTGTGTGTGTGTGTGTGTGTGTGTGTGTGTGTGTATATATGTGTGTGTATATATATATATATATATATATATATATATATATATATATATATATATATATATATATATACATATATATATATATATATATATATAATATATATATATATATATATATATATATATATATATATATATATATATTATATATATATACACACACACACACACACACACACACACACACATATATATATATATATATATATATATATATATATATATATACAGAGAGAGAGAGAACAAACTTTTGTCATTCCTGCGACTGGTAAAAGGTACACATTACAAGAATATGTTGATTGCAGAACAAAAAGTGTCATTTATGTGGCTTGCTGCAAGTGCTGTGAATCATTTATATCAGCAAGACGAACAAACACCTAAAAGAAATATATTTCCAAACGCAGCAGTGACATCAGACTAATGGATATGAAAAATCCTCTGACTAGACATGTCAGAGAAAATGCTGACCATAGTTTTCATTTTATAGTCCAACAGGTTGTACATGAGAATATTAGAGGTAGTGATCTTGTCAACATAACTGAATTAGTGGAAATGCGATGGATCGGTGATACACAGGCAGATAATCCACCTGGTCTGAACACCAGCATCCCATTAAAACCAGCCCTTAGTAGTAGTAGTAATAATATATATATATATATATATATATATATATATATATATAGTGTGTGTGTGTATGTATATATATATATATATATATATATATATATATATATATATATATATATATATATATAGACACACACATACACACACACATATATATATATATATATATATATATACATATATATATATATATATATATATATATATATATATATATGTTTATTTTTTTTTTTAATTTCTCCAAATCTTTTCGGTTTCTAATACCATGATGTGAATTGACCCCATTCCCAAGTCAAAGTACGATTAAAGTTCATGAAATTAGTATTGTTTCACTCTTTGATGTCAGCCAAAAGTGTTCTTTGCAGCACCCACAATCTGCCCAGTAATGACTCCTTCTGGAATTCGTACAGAGTTACATGTATTGGTAGCATATCTAAATATGATTGTAGACTCTTTTTTTATAAGACCCATTGTTCCTGCTACTGTTGGAACTATCTTGGTATCTTTCTTCCACATTGCTCAAGTTTCTTCTTGCAAATCCTGATATTTTATAACTTTGTGTATGCAGGACACTGTAGTCACTGGGTGTGGCAATTTCAATGATCAATGCTACTTTTGTCTTCTTTTCTTGGACCACTATATCCAGTTTTCTAGCATCTGTCTTTTGAACTGCTGGTAATGGATGATCCCATGTGATGTAGACTTCCATCATTTTCTATGATGCTTTGTGGCTCATGTTTCCAGTGTTTTTCATCCACTTCAAAACCATAATGTTTGCACAATCCCCAGTGTAACAGTCTCGCCACATTATTATGGCTTTCAGTGTACAGCCCTTCTGCCATTAGTATGTCGCAACCAGCAATGAGGTGTACAACTGTTTCCAATTCTGTTTTGCAAAACCTACATTTGTCTGTTTCTCCCACATGTTCAATGGACTTACAATGTGTACATAGCCCATTATCTTGTGCCGCCACAGTATTAACCTTTCATCTCTTGGTTTGAATTTGCCTCTCCTTAACCATTCCTGCATTCATTCCATGATCAACATGAGGTTCTTCCAGAAGTTTTCTATACTTGCAGTTATGTTTATGCATTTTCCACATTTGTTGTCTTCTCATCTGGTGCTTCACCTTATATTCTTTCTTTTGTTTTTTGGCACATTCAGTTGCTGCCTGTTTTTTATCCACTTGTGGTTTGATTTTCATTCCTGCTTGACACCGATATGCTTCTGCTAGATTAAGCAGGGAAGTCATCTTAGATTTATTCTTCTCATGTTTCGAAACTTTCACTACATTTGGGTCTTGTGAGGTCAGAAGATATGTGTCGAGTCCCACGATTGCAGATCTGTACATGTAATCAATTTCAAAGAGGCCCATCCCTCCTTTGGAACAAGGAGTATATAATCTTGGTATGCACTGATTTTTATAAATCATTTGGTGAGCATGAAGCATCCTTCTTGTTTTCCTATCTAATCTAGCCAACACATTTTGGGGCCAGTCAGTCACTCCAAAACTGTAAGTTAGGACAGGAAGAGCAAATTGGTTTAATGCTTGGATTTTGTTCCTAGACACCAGTGCTGTTTTCAAAACTAATTTAAGTCTTCTAAAGTACTCCTTACTAAGTTTTATTTGCATTTGTTCATGTTTTACTGTTGTTCTTTCATTAAATTCCCAAATATTTATTCACTCCATCTTGTTCAAGTTCTTTTAAATCACACTCTTGTCCCAAACTGATATTTTCTTGGTGCTGCAGTTTTCCTGCTTTAAAGGTTGCTTTTGCACATTTATCAAGACCAAATGACATTCTTATATCATCTGAAAAAGTTTTTACAACTTGCAGTTGTGTTTTCAATTCCTTGTCTGATGAGCTGTACAGTTTTAAATCATCGACAAGGAGAAGATGATAAGTATTTACATTTTGTTGTTTTCTAGAAGCCAAATTATAGCCATAGCCTAAGCTGTTAAGTAGGCAGCTTAATGGGTTAAGGGCAAGGCAGAATAGCAGCGGTGACAAAGAGTCACCGTGGAATATCTCCCTTTGAATTTTTATCCCTCAAATAATTATTTGTCCTTTAGCATGGCTTAATTGCAAAGTGGTCTGCCACTGTTTCATGGTCACTGTAATGTAGTCGATCAGTGTAGGGTGTATCTTATACATTTTTAAGCACTCTTTTATCCATGAATGTGGGATACTATCAAAAGCTTTTTTGTAGTCAGTCCATGCCATACTTAATTCTTCCCCTTTTTACAGTTCTCCACTATGACTTTATTTAACAACACATCCTTTTTTCCATAAGACTTTCTTTTATTGCCCTTTTGTTCTATTGCCATAATTGAGTTTTCTTCTAAATGATCATAGACTCTGTCGCCATCAATTCCCATGTATAGTTTATATGTTGTCAGAAGGCAAGTTATTGGTCTATAATTTTTAGGGTAGCCTGCAGGTTCACTCTTAAGTAGGAGCATTGTTTTTCCTGTTGTTAGCCAGGTTGGTATCTGTTCAGGGTGTGCATATAAATAGTTCTTACTCATGGCTAAATCTTCATGCAAAGATGTTAACACTTTTACCCAGAAGTTAGGTACTGCATCTGGGTCTGGGGTTTTCCAGTTTAAGGGCATTTCTTAACTTTGTTTCAATTTCTCTGGACATTACTTCATCTCATTTCATATCCTGCATCTTTAAACTTCTTATTCTTTCTTTTACTTCTTCTATCCATTTAACATCTTTATTATGTTCCACAGGGTCTTCATAGATACTTCTCCAAAATGTATCTATTTCTTCTTTTTTGGTGGTCTTTCAATTCCTTTTACCTTGTTTCCCAATTTTCTATAAAACTTTTTTTGGTCATCAATAAATTGCTTATTTTGTGCTTTTCCTTTATGTTTATCTTTGTATCTTCTAAGTTTTTCCACCTGTGCTGAGATTTTTAGTTTATTTGCAATAGTACATGATAGATCCCGTTCTGTTCTAATACTGCACATTGCTTTTATCACATCTATCTTTCTTAGTATTTCTGTTGATCTGTTCCCTCTTCTATAGTCTTCTAACAGTGACACTTCTTGTCTTAACTGCATTATAGTTTTCTCTGTTCGATATTTCCATGGTGGTATTCGATTTCTCTCCTTCTTTTCCCTCACTACCCTATGTTCTTGTGGTAGAACTTTATCAGTTATTAATTTAGCTGCACAGTATTATATTCTGTTTACTTCTGTTATATCGCATGGATCTCTATGAACAGCCCTAATTACTGTGTTCATTTGTTTTATCAGACTTCTGACTTTTTGGGTTTTATTAACCTTCTGCAGTCTATTTCTTTTATTGATCTTGATATATCTGTCTATGTCTATTAAATCATGCAACTCTTCTCTTAGCTCATTTTCTTCCAAACTGAGGGCACATCCCTTGTTTTCCATTTCCTGCAGGCATTCTATAGAAGGTTTTATAACATCTTCCTGTGGCACATTCTCTTCAACTTCATCCTGTACCATCTGTTGTTCTGTCTTATGGGAACTCACTGGCCTATCACTCCTCAACATTGACTGCATCAGAGTTTCCACAGTTTCCTGTTCCTTCCCTTACTGTCTCGCTTCAAGTGAGCATTTATACTGATTTCCTGTGGAAGGCTCCAAATTATCTTCATATGGCACCTGACAAATTGCTTCCTATTCCACTGGTTTCCTCTAAATTTGGATATCCATTGCTCTATCCTGGTGTGGTGCTTCCTGAATTAGATTTTCTACACTGAATCCTTCACTTTGCAGGTACTCCATAACCTCAATTTCTATTTCTTTAACTTCTCCATTACTAATCTCCTTTTCTACTTTTCCTCTTTATCTTATTTTTTGTATTGTAGACTTTTCCATGCCTGGATTCCTTTGCCCGTATTTCTCTTCAAATAACTTTGGTGCTGCTCTTTTTATATTGGTTAGTTTTGTTTTCTCCTTTGCATAAACATTACACCGTATTAAATCTCTTTTTCTTTCCCATGTCCATATTTCTTCTTCAGATGTTTCCTGATCTTCCTGCTTCTCCTTCCTTTGGGGACTCACTCCATCATACTGTGATGTAACCTGTGTTAGACCTTCTGTGACACCCATGCACTGGCCCAGTAATCAAGGAGCCTCAATCCTCACCATTAGCTCCAATGAGGGGCGTGCACATTGGGGGAATAACAAGTACACACACGCAGTAAAGTACAATTTCCCTTAAAAGCACACAGAGATCACAGTCAGTCTGGGCCTGGTTTCTCCCTCTCTCTCCAGATCCTCAATAAGACTCCCTACTGGCACAGCTATAGGGTCCAGATCTCAGCCTAGTGGTCAAGCTAAAACCTCCAGCACCCTGTCTGTCCAACCAGTGCTTCATGTCCTTGCCCAAGTAGCTGACACACACACACACACACACACACACACACACACACACACACACACACTTTGAGATATGAGTTATATACAAATATACATACACTCCTGGGGAAGGCTGTCAGAGGTTCTCCAGCTATACCCCCTTCTCTCCAGACTATAAGGTAGAAATCACTGTCACCAACCACTATTATCAGCTACTATAAGGCCCTTCCCAAAGAGTGACCAATTTCACTGTGTAATATTACTGTTATCCAAACAGTAAGTGTGCCTGAGCAGCAAGACTGTTGGAGTGGCTTGGACAGTATCACCAAATACATGCAATGTACTCTAAGAACTTAAATTATCTCTACACAAAACAGCCACAGGTGAAAGGTTTAAAAATATTTAATAATAAATAATAAAAGCACGAGACAAATCGCATCAATTCAACGCAGTGCTAATCAAGAGCTCAGAAATCACAGGAACTTTAAAACAATATTGTAAAATAGTCTGACATAAATATAGAAAAAACAGCTAGACTAATCTGGCTAAATTCGTATCTAACTCTAAGAAAAACACTGAAGTCTAAGATCCTACTTACAGAGCAAAGCAAGTGCCTAGTGATTTGTTGTCAGCTTTAGACAAAATCCAAAATGCTCAATCTTTTTCTCTGAGAAAGTCTTAAATTGATGATGTCCACTACTGCTGAGTCATTTCACATTACATCATTTTTGACACCACTGCTGAAGTTTCACAAGCTCAGAGAATTCAGAATTTAACATTTGTTTGTAATCTTCCACCTGCCAGGAAACCACAACAATAAAGGGCACTTTACATATAAAACCTAGTAATTAACTCTTGTCCTAAGACAATAGAAAGAATTGCTTAGTCCAGACATCCTGTCTCCGAGCTTGAGATCAAACAGTCACAAAATGCTTCACTTATCAGCTTTCTTCCAGCAGGGTGCACTGTGATTACATTTTTGAAGCCCAGAACATGTAACACAGTTTTCTTTACATTTGTAAAACAAGCCCGTGGATTATATTAATATTTACAATGACACAGAATTATCTACAAAATTCCATCTAGCTAGGCTGGCAGCCTTCACACCTTCTACACCAAATCCTTCACTTCACAGGCACTCCATAACTTCAACTACTATTTTTTTTAACTTCTACTTTACTAATCTTCTTTTCTATGTTCCATCTTTGTGATAATATTTTTATTGTGAAATTTCCCATATCAGGATGCCTTTGCCTATATTTCTCTTTGAATTTCTTTGGGGCTGCCTTCTTTATATTGATTAATTTGGCTTTTTCCTTTGCATAAATATTGCACCATATCAAATCTCTCTCTTTCCCATGTCTATATTTCTTTTTCATACTTTTCAAATATCACTTGGTTTTGTTGTTTATATTTTCGCACTTCCTCAGATGCTTCTTTTTCCAAACAGATCAGAATTTCTTACTGTTTTTCACAAATCTGTTTTATTAATGAATGCAAGTCTTCATTTGAATCTTCTGACAGTTTTTCTTGTGGAAATATTTTTATTTCCTCTAATTTCTCTCTTAATCATTTCATATATCTTGTGTGTGGAAATTCTGGGCTTTTTTGCATAATAGTAACAATACATAATTTCTTTCTTACCCTCAATAGTCCACTCTATTGTCTTTATGGCTCTTCTTTGACCTATCAGTTTTTGTGATTTTTGTGGACTGCTACTTCCTTCTACATCAGGGAAGCCATCCTCCCCCTGTGCCTGGCCTGGCCCCATTGTAGGAATGTTTCCATATTTTGAGGATTCTACACTGTCAGCTTTTCCAGTCCTGGCACCAGTGTGCCTACGAGGATTGGGCACTTTTATATCCTGGGTTTTGTGCACCCAGCTATCTCTTTTAATTTTTAACCTACTTCTGTCCATGATATATGCTATATAAATACAGTATGTATAGCAATGTCACCTTGGTGAGACTTTATAGAAGTACAGAACAAAATCAATTCACATCTTCGAATTCAGATGTACGACGTGCAGCATATTAATTAGGACAGAATGTCGAAGTGCATATAGCTAATCATTCAAATTTGCACTTTTGAAATTCTGTGTTGCACGTCACTACTGCATATTTTTATTTATTTTATTTTATTTATTTATTTAACATTTGTTAACTTGGAAAGTCTGACTTTGAACAAAGCCAATTTTCAGTGGAGACCCGGAGGGAAACACTCCAGAAGTATGGCTTTGTAAAGTGGAAGGAAACCAGAGCACCCAGAAGAAACCCACATGAATGCAGGGAGGACATGCAGAAAAAAGTGGGAAAAGTGAAAAAAAAAAAAAAAAAAAAACGGAAACTGTCCTGAGATTTTAGGACAAAAATATTTCCTGAATTTCCCAGTTTTCCTCAATTCATTGTGTAACAATTTTTTTATATCTACAGTGGATATAGAAAGTGTACACACCCCTGTTAAAATGCCAGATTTTTGTGATATAAAAATTGGACCACAATAAATCATTTCAAAACTTTTCACAACTTTAATGTGACCTATAACCTGTACAATTCAATTGAAAAACAAACAAATCTGTCAGGGGAAAAACATAAAAAATAAAAAAATGTACAATAAGCTGGTTGCATAAGTGTACACACCCTTAAACTAATACTTTGTTGAAGCACCTTTTGATTTAATTACAGCATTCAATTTTCTTGGGTAGGAGTCTATCAGCATGGCACATATTGACTTGGCAATATTTGACCACTCTTCCTTGCAAAAGCACTCCAACTCTGTCAGATTGCGAGGGCATCTCTTGTGCACAGCTCTCTTCAGGTCAACCCACAGATTTTCTATTTGATTTAGGTCTGGGCTCTGGCTGGGCCATTCCAAAACTTTAATTTTCGTCTGGTAAAGCCATTCTTTTGTTGATTTGGATGTATGCTTGTGGTCATTGTCATGCTGAAAGGTGAAATTCCTCTTCACCTACAGTTTTCTAGCAGATGCCTGAAGGTTTTGGGCCAAAAGTGACTGGGATTTGGAACTGTTCATAATTCTATCCACCTTGACTAAAGTTCCAGTTCTAGCTGAAGAAAAGCAACCCCAAAGCATGATACTGCCACCACCATGTTTCACCATGGGAATGGTGTTCTTTTGGTGATGTGAAGTTTTATTTCTGCGCCAAATGTACCTTTTGGAATTGTGGCCAAAAAGTTCAACCTTGGTCTCATCAGACCATAACACATTTTCCCACATGCTTTTGGAAGACTATGTATTGTTTTGCAAATTTTAGCCAGCCCTGGATGTTTTTCTGTGTAAGAAAAGGCTTCTGTCTTGCAACTGTACCCCATAGTCCAGACATAGGGAGAATACTGGAGATTGTTGTTACATGTAGTACACAACCAGTACTCCTTCAGTGTTGCTGTAGGTCTCTTGGCAGCCTCCCTGACCAGTTTTCATCTTGTCTTTTCATCAATTTTGGAGGGACGTCCATTTCTATGCAATGTCACTGTTGCCCAATATTTTGTCCACTTTTTGATGACTGTCTTCACTGTGTTCCATGGTATAGCCAATGCTGTGGACATTGTTTTTGTACCCTTCTCCTGACTGATATCTTTCAACAATGAGATCCCCCTGATGCTTTGTAAGCTCTCTGCGAACCATGGCTTTTGCTACAGCAGGCAACTGAGTAAATATCAGGAAATTCCTACTAGGAATGCTGAACTTTATTTGGGGTTACTCAGAATCTCTTTAATTGATAGCAGGTGTGTACTCAAGAAGACTGAATGTTGTAATTAAATCAAAAGGTGCTTCAACAAAGTATTAGTTTAAGGGTGTGCACAGACAACAAAGTATTAGTTTAAGGGTGTGTGTACTTTTGCAACTAGCGTATTGTACTTTTTTAATTTTTATATTTTTCCCCTAACAGATTTGTTTTTCAATTGAATTGTACAGGTTGTAGGTCATATTAAAGGTGGGAAAATTTTGAAATGATTTATTGTGGTTTCATTTTTTTATATCCCCAAAACCTGGCATTTTAACAGGGGTGTGTACACTTTTTTATATCCACTGTAAAACACCATAATATTTTAGGACAAAAGATATTTCCAAACTTTTCTCTATTCATTTCATAAAACAATTATTTTATGTTTATCACTGCAACATTATATGAAATAAAAGAAACAGCTCTGATTCTACAAGAGTGTAAACTTTCATGTTTTTTTTCATAAGGACAGTCCTGTGTAAAGAGGGACAGGTGACAACCTTAGTATGCAGACACACACACACACACACACACACACACACACACACACACACACACACAGACAAAATATTACTGTATTGTCAATATAAAATTGCATGTAAAGTTAATGATGTATTATTAATAGTAATATGCAAGTAGATGTTATTTATTTAACTTTTCTTATGAGCTATGATATAATTTGCATAACTTTCCCCAAATGGTAGGTAGCAACATGCCTTTCCAACCAGCTCTGTTAAGGAATAAAAACTCTTAACTGTGACACAAACAATCCAGATTTGATTAACAGTTCTTTGCACCTGTTGGAGTTGCCTGGGAAGAGAGATTAGTGAAGGGTCTAAGTCCACTCACCTCTCAGGGAGAGTTGTTGGGTGGGGCACATGTCCAGGGCACACACTGATTTTCCTGATGGAGACTAAAGATATGTGCATGATAAGCTTGTTCTAGGTAGTGGGTCTGTTTACAGGCTTAAGTCTCTAGGGAAGTAAGTGACAGTCCCTGTTCTACACACACTGTACATCCTTCCAGAAGAATGCATAGGTATGCTGGACATGCACAGAGAATTAGGGCCATAAAGAGGAAAACTCTCTTCTGGAGCATAGGATAGCACCACTTCTGGTTCAATGACCCATTAGGGAATGAATGGCACATACGGCTCTTGCTTTGGAGGAATGCATGGGCCAAATGAATGGCCATGAGGGGGATCAATGATTAGTGGCAGTCCAGAACAAGGGACTTCCTGCAAGGTGATTGCCATGTATGCTTTTTAAAAGTTATGCTCATGACATCTTGTTATTCTTTATGCAATGACATGACAAAGGTTAGGAAGCCAATCTGAAAACTGGGCATCAGATTACTGTATACCTTAATTCTCACCAGCAACTCTTTATATTAAAACTTTCAGACACTGTATTAACAGGAAGGTAATACAATGTCTGATGTCTGGTGATAGGGCTGTTAAGCAATCTATCCCCCCCTTCTGTGTATCCACCTTTTTTCTGCTTAGCTATCTATTTTTTTTTTTAGTACAGTTGTAAGTATCTCACTCCATCAAGTGGGAAACTGGAGTTTGATTCCCAGGTGGTGACCTACAGCATTTGTCTGGTAGTTAGGGTAAAGGATTAAAGCTATCAACTGCTAACAAGCTGCTTGCCTAGTTTGTGTGAATCTGAGACTGTGCTCTTGGGTAATTGGGAAATTAGGTGAGACTACTCAATGATCTCCTGGATGTCATGTCTTGTAACTATCTGTGAACCTCTCCCTCCATCTTTTTACTAATGTTAAAATAAGAAGAGCATATTCTGAATGAAAAAGGAAATAAGTCATTCATGTACATATTTTGAAGTTCAAAAGTATGTATGGCATTCTTCATTATGTATTTTTTCTTGCCAGAGACGTTAATTTGTTCTTCATATTATTGAACTTTTAACTGCAACTTGCAACAGATATAGCTGCTTGTGTGCCATTATTGCAGAAGTTGCATTAATAGTCATCTATGTCCCTGCTACCACATATCCCAGTTTCCACATTCATGGAACATGTATGTTTTCTGTGTGTCCTGCCTTTTCAGCACAGCTCCTCGTGGTGTCCAGCAGAGTTCCTAGAGCAGCAGAGACCAGAAAAGACAAACTTTCCAGATTCTAAGTATTTTTTCTGCATTTTCGACTTTTTAAGCCTTTCGATTGCTATTTCTGCCTGTTTTATTCTGCTATTACCTGCTTTTACTGTTTTTAATAGCTTGAATTGTTTGTTGCACTTGCTTGTTTAAGTTTTACTTAAAAGTTAAACAACAGGCTAATACACTCAAGTGTACTAGCTTTTGATAGCAATTAGTCGAAAAACACAGCATTTATTGTATTTTCTGCCTATCTGAAAAAAAACTTGAAAAAAAACAAAAAAATACTCTTGTTTTCCATACTTTCCTAATAGTTTGTTCCAGTGATCAGATTTGCTGATCCCTGGGCTTTGTCTTAGTTCCTGTGTTTCTCCATTTTCCTTGTTTGGTCAAGGGGTAGTTTCTTTACTCACTAGTGGGAGTAGGGAGTACTGAGCTGCCTCTTTGTTCTCAGAGGAGTGGTTTAAGGCAGTAACTTGTAGTTTATTGGCCATTTTGGGTCATTTCCTGTCTTTTCCAGCCCCCTGCTATAAAGCACGCTTTGGCGGGCTTTTCTGGCTATAGAGAACTCAGCACAGCTCCTCGTGGTGTCCAGCAGAGTTCCTAGAGCAGCAGAGACCAGAAAAGACAAACTTTCCAGATTCTAAGTATTTTTTCTGCATTTTCGACTTTTTAAGCCTTTCGATTGCTATTTCTGCCTGTTTTATTCTGCTATTATCTGCTTTTACTGTTTTTAATAGCTTGAATTGTTTGTTGCACTTGCTTGTTTAAGTTTTACTTAAAAGTTAAACAACAGGCTAATACACTCAAGTGTACTAGCTTTTGATAGCAATTAGTCGAAAAACACAGCATTTATTGTATTTTCTGCCTATCTGAAAAAAAAACTTGAAAAAACAAAAAAATACTCTTGTTTTCCATACTTTCCTAATAGTTTGTTCCAGTGATCAGATTTGCTGATCCCTGGGCTTTGTCTTGGTTCCTGTGTTTCTCCATTTTCCTTGTTTGGTCAAGGGGTAGTTTCTTTACTCACTAGTGGGAGTAGGGAGTACTGAGCTGCCTGTTTGTCCTCAGATGAGTGGTTTAAGGCAGTAACTTGTAGTTTATTGGCCATTTTGGGTCATTTCCTGTCTTTTCCAGCCCCCTGCTATAAAGCACGCTTTGGCGGGCTTTTCTGGCTATAGAGAACTCAGCACAGCTCCTCGTGGTGTCCAGCGGAGTTCCTAGAGCAGCAGAGACCAGAAAAGACAAACTTTCCAGATTCTAAGTATTTTTTCTGCATTTTCGACTTTTTAAGCCTTTTGATTGCTATTTCTGCCTGTTTTATTCTGCTATTACCTGTTTTTACTGTTTTTAATAGCTTGAATTGTTTGTTGCACTTGCTTGTTTAAGTTTTACTTAAAAGTTAAACAACAGGCTAATACACTCAAGTGTACTAGCTTTTGATAGCAATTAGTCGAAAAACACAGCATTTATTGTATTTTCTGCCTATCTGAAAAAACTTGAAAAAAAAAAAATACTCTTGTTTTCCATACTTTCCTAATAGTTTGTTCCAGTGATCAGATTTGCTGATCCCTGGGCTTTGTCTTTGTTCCTGTGTTTCTCCATTTTCCTTGTTTGGTCAAGGGGTAGTTTCTTTACTCACTAGTGGGAGTAGGGAGTACTGAGCTGCCTGTTTGTCCTCAGAGGAGTGGTTTAAGGCAGTAACTTGTAGTTTATTGGCCATTTTGGGTCATTTCCTGTCTTTTCCAGCCCCTGCTATAAAGCACGCTTTGGCGGGCTTTTCTGGCTATAGAGAACTCAGCACAGCTCCTCGTGGTGTCCAGCAGAGTTCCTAGAGCAGCAGAGACCAGAAAAGACAAACTTTCCAGATTCTAAGTATTTTTTCTGCATTTTCGACTTTTTAAGCCTTTCGATTGCTATTTCTGCCTGTTTTATTCTGCTATTACCTGCTTTTACTGTTTTTAATAGCTTGAATTGTTTGTTGCACTTGCTTGTTTAAGTTTTACTTAAAAGTTAAACAACAGGCTAATACACTCAAGTGTACTAGCTTTTGATAGCAATTAGTTGAAAAACACAGCATTTATTGTATTTTCTGCCTATCTGAAAAAAACTTGAGAAACAAAAAAATACTCTTGTTTTCCATACTTTCCTAATAGTTTGTTCCAGTGATCAGATTTGCTGATCCCTGGGCTTTGTCTTGGTTCCTGTGTTTCTCCATTTTCCTTGTTTGGTCAAGGGGTAGTTTCTTTACTCACTAGTGGGAGTAGGGAGTACTGAGCTGCCTGTTTGTCCTCAGAGGAGTGGTTTAAGGCAGTAACTTGTAGTTTATTGGCCATTTTGGGTCATTTCCTGTCTTTTCCAGCCCCTGCTATAAAGCACGCTTTGGCGGGCTTTTCTGGCTATAGAGAACTCAGCACAGCTCCTCGTGGTGTCCAGCAGAGTTCCTAGAGCAGCAGAGACCAGAAAAGACAAACTTTCCAGATTCTAAGTATTTTTTCTGCATTTTCGACTTTTTAAGCCTTTCGATTGCTATTTCTGCCTGTTTTATTCTGCTATTACCTGCTTTTACTGTTTTTAATAGCTTGAATTGTTTGTTGCACTTGCTTGTTTAAGTTTTACTTAAAAGTTAAACAACAGGCTAATACACTCAAGTGTACTAGCTTTTGATAGCAATTAGTCGAAAAACACAGCATTTATTGTATTTTCTGCCTATCTGAAAAAAAACTTGAAAAAAACAAAAAATACTCTTGTTTTCCATACTTTCCTAATAGTTTGTTCCAGTGATCAGATTTGCTGATCCCTGGGCTTTGTCTTGGTTCCTGTGTTTCTCCATTTTCCTTGTTTGGTCAAGGGGTAGTTTCTTTACTCACTAGTGGGAGTAGGGAGTACTGAGCTGCCTGTTTGTCCTCAGAGGAGTGGTTTAAGGCAGTAACTTGTAGTTTATTGGCCATTTTGGGTCATTTCCTGTCTTTTCCAGCCCCTGCTATAAAGCACGCTTTGGCGGGCTTTTCTGGCTATAGAGAACTCAGCACAGCTCCTCGTGGTGTCCAGCAGAGTTCCTAGAGCAGCAGAGACCAGAAAAGACAAACTTTCCAGATTCTAAGTATTTTTCTGCATTTTCGACTCTTTAAGACTTTCGATTGCTATTTCTGCCTGTTTTATTCTGCTATTACCTGCTTTTACTGTTTTTAATAGCTTGAATTGTTTGTTGCACTTGCTTGTTTAAGTTTTACTTAAAAGTTAAACAACAGGCTAATACACTCAAGTGTACTAGCTTTTGATAGCAATTAGTCGAAAAACACAGCATTTATTGTATTTTCTGCCTATCTGAAAAAAACTTGAAAAAAACAAAAAAAATACTCTTGTTTTCCATACTTTCCTAATAGTTTGTTCCAGTGATCAGATTTGCTGATCCCTGGGCTTTGTCTTGGTTCCTGTGTTTCTCCATTTTCCTTGTTTGGTCAAGGGGTAGTTTCTTTACTCACTAGTGGGAGTAGGGAGTACTGAGCTGCCTGTTTGTCCTCAGAGGAGTGGTTTAAGGCAGTAACTTGTAGTTTATTGGCCATTTTGGGTCATTTCCTGTCTTTTCCAGCCCCTGCTATAAAGCACGCTTTGGCGGGCTTTTCTGGCTATAGAGAACTCAGCACAGCTCCTCGTGGTGTCCAGCAGAGTTCCTAGAGCAGCAGAGACCAGAAAAGACAAACTTTCCAGATTCTAAGTATTTTTTCTGCATTTTCGACTTTTTAAGCCTTTCGATTGCTATTTCTGCCTGTTTTATTCTGCTATTACCTGTTTTTACTGTTTTAATAGCTTGAATTGTTTGTTGCACTTGCTTGTTTAAGTTTTACTTAAAAGTTAAACAACAGGCTAATACACTCAAGTGTACTAGCTTTTGATAGCAATTAGTCGAAAAACACAGCATTTATTGTATTTTCTGCCTATCTGAAAAAACTTGAAAAAAAAACAAAAAAAATACTCTTGTTTTCCATACTTTCCTAATAGTTTGTTCCAGTGATCAGATTTGCTGATCCCTGGGCTTTGTCTTTGTTCCTGTGTTTCTCCATTTTCCTTGTTTGGTCAAGGGGTAGTTTCTTTACTCACTAGTGGGAGTAGGGAGTACTGAGCTGCCTGTTTGTCCTCAGAGGAGTGGTTTAAGGCAGTAACTTGTAGTTTATTGGCCATTTTGGGTCATTTCCTGTCTTTTCCAGCCCCCTGCTATAAAGCACGCTTTGGCGGGCTTTTCTGGCTATAGAGAACTCAGCACAGCTCCTCGTGGTGTCCAGCAGAGTTCCTAGAGCAGCAGAGACCAGAAAAGACAAACTTTCCAGATTCTAAGTATTTTTTCTGCATTTTCGACTTTTTAAGCCTTTCGATTGCTATTTCTGCCTGTTTTATTCTGCTATTACCTGCTTTTACTGTTTTTAATAGCTTGAATTGTTTGTTGCACTTGCTTGTTTAAGTTTTACTTAAAAGTTAAACAACAGGCTAATACACTCAAGTGTACTAGCTTTTGATAGCAATTAGTCGAAAAACACAGCATTTATTGTATTTTCTGCCTATCTGAAAAAAAACTTGAAAAAACAAAAAAATACTCTTGTTTTCCATACTTTCCTAATAGTTTGTTCCAGTGATCAGATTTGCTGATCCCTGGGCTTTGTCTTGGTTCCTGTGTTTCTCCATTTTCCTTGTTTGGTCAAGGGGTAGTTTCTTTACTCACTAGTGGGAGTAGGGAGTACTGAGCTGCCTGTTTGTCCTCAGAGGAGTGGTTTAAGGCAGTAACTTGTAGTTTATTGGCCATTTTGGGTCATTTCCTGTCTTTTCCAGCCCCTGCTATAAAGCACGCTTTGGCGGGCTTTTCTGGCTATAGAGAACTCAGCACAGCTCCTCGTGGTGTCCAGCAGAGTTCCTAGAGCAGCAGAGACCAGAAAAGACAAACTTTCCAGATTCTAAGTATTTTTTTCTGCATTTTCGACTTTTTAAGCCTTTCGATTGCTATTTCTGCCTGTTTTATTCTGCTATTACCTGCTTTTACTGTTTTTAATAGCTTGAATTGTTTGTTGCACTTGCTTGTTTAAGTTTTACTTAAAAGTTAAACAACAGGCTAATACACTCAAATGTACTAGCTTTTGATAGCAATTAGTCGAAAAACACAGCATTTATTGTATTTTCTGCCTATCTGAAAAAAAACTTGAAAAAAACAAAAAAATACTCTTGTTTTCCATACTTTCCTAATAGTTTGTTCCAGTGATCAGATTTGCTGATCCCTGGGCTTTGTCTTGGTTCCTGTGTTTCTCCATTTTCCTTGTTTGGTCAAGGGGTAGTTTCTTTACTCACTAGTGGGAGTAGGGAGTACTGAGCTGCCTGTTTGTCCTCAGAGGAGTGGTTTAAGGCAGTAACTTGTAGTTTATTGGCCATTTTGGGTCATTTCCTGTCTTTTCCAGCCCCCTGCTATAAAGCACGCTTTGGCGGGCTTTTCTGGCTATAGAGAACTCAGCACAGCTCCTCGTGGTGTCCAGCAGAGTTCCTAGAGCAGCAGAGACCAGAAAAGACAAACTTTCCAGATTCTAAGTATTTTTTCTGCATTTTCGACTTTTTAAGCCTTTCGATTGCTATTTCTGCCTGTTTTATTCTGCTATTACCTGCTTTTACTGTTTTTAATAGCTTGAATTGTTTGTTGCACTTGCTTGTTTAAGTTTTACTTAAAAGTTAAACAACAGGCTAATACACTCAAGTGTACTAGCTTTTGATAGCAATTAGTCGAAAAACACAGCATTTATTGTATTTTCTGCCTATCTGAAAAAAAAACTTGAAAAAAAACATAAAAAATACTCTTGTTTTCCATACTTTCCTAATAGTTTGTTCCAGTGATCAGATTTGCTGATCCCTGGGCTTTGTCTTAGTTCCTGTGTTTCTCCATTTTCCTTGTTTGGTCAAGGGGTAGTTTCTTTACTCACTAGTGGGAGTAGGGAGTACTGAGCTGCCTGTTTGTCCTCAGAGGAGTGGTTTAAGGCAGTAACTTGTAGTTTATTGGCCATTTTGGGTCATTTCCTGTCTTTTCCAGCCCCTGCTATAAAGCACGCTTTGGCGGGCTTTTCTGGCTATAGAGAACTCAGCACAGCTCCTCGTGGTGTCCAGCAGAGTTCCTAGAGCAGCAGAGACCAGAAAAGACAAACTTTCCAGATTCTAAGTATTTTTTTCTGCATTTTCGACTTTTTAAGCCTTTCGATTGCTATTTCTGCCTGTTTTATTCTGCTATTACCTGCTTTTACTGTTTTTAATAGCTTGAATTGTTTGTTGCACTTGCTTGTTTAAGTTTTACTTAAAAGTTAAACAACAGGCTAATACACTCAAGTGTACTAGCTTTTGATAGCAATTAGTCGAAAAACACAGCATTTATTGTATTTTCTGCCTATCTGAAAAAAAACTTGAAAAAAAAACAAAAAAATACTCTTGTTTTCCATACTTTCCTAATAGTTTGTTCCAGTGATCAGATTTGCTGATCCCTGGGCTTTGTCTTTGTTCCTGTGTTTCTCCATTTTCCTTGTTTGGTCAAGGGGTAGTTTCTTTACTCACTAGTGGGAGTAGGGAGTACTGAGCTGCCTGTTTGTCCTCAGAGGAGTGGTTTAAGGCAGTAACTTGTAGTTTATTGGCCATTTTGGGTCATTTCCTGTCTTTTCCAGCCCCTGCTATAAAGCACGCTTTGGCGGGCTTTTCTGGCTATAGAGAACTCAGCACAGCTCCTCGTGGTGTCCAGCAGAGTTCCTAGAGCAGCAGAGACCAGAAAAGACAAACTTTCCAGATTCTAAGTATTTTTTCTGCATTTTCGACTTTTTAAGCCTTTCGATTGCTATTTCTGCCTGTTTTATTCTGCTATTACCTGCTTTTACTGTTTTAATAGCTTGAATTGTTTGTTGCACTTGCTTGTTTAAGTTTTACTTAAAAGTTAAACAACAGGCTAATACACTCAAGTGTACTAGCTTTTGATAGCAATTAGTCGAAAAACACAGCATTTATTGTATTTTCTGCCTATCTGAAAAAACTTGAAAAAAAAACAAAAAAATACTCTTGTTTTCCATACTTTCCTAATAGTTTGTTCCAGTGATCAGATTTGCTGATCCCTGGGCTTTGTCTTGGTTCCTGTGTTTCTCCATTTTCCTTGTTTGGTCAAGGGGTAGTTTCTTTACTCACTAGTGGGAGTAGGGAGTACTGAGCTGCCTGTTTGTCCTCAGAGGAGTGGTTTAAGGCAGTAACTTGTAGTTTATTGGCCATTTGGGTCATTTCCTGTCTTTTCCAGCCCCCTGCTATAAAGCACGCTTTAGTGCGCATTAGCGCGATTTAGCACGGAGCTGCCACTGTTGCACACTAGGGCAGCACCGGTTAAGCAGGTTTAAACTATTCGGGCTACCTAAAGTCCACTCTTCAAATTTTCCCTTAAAACTACCTTCCTCGAACTATACTACTGATCTAATCAGCGTATCCTATAACTAAAAAGATCATCTCTACTTGACTCCAAGTAGACTATTCTCTATCTGTTAAACCTAGCACTTGCTCCTACAGTACTTATTACCTTGATACGGCACTCTTATAGATAGCACCCCAAAAAGGCAACCCCCCTTTTCTCGGTCACCCACGTCCCTCGGAATCTCTTTTAAAGTTTTTTTTGTCTAGTCCTTCTAGCATGTCGAGGGATCAGTTGCTAGTGTCCTCTCCTGCTCAGCTGGTGAACCTGGGAATATTGAGGCAATGTTACAATTGCCTCATGTACACAGACAACCCTCTCCTCCTCCCACAAAACACAAATACATGCGAGAGATGCAACTATACGGCCAAACTGGAGGCTGAGCTCTCTCATCATAGGACTGGCAAGACCAGTCAAGAGGAGAAGGTTACCACACACACTATAGACCCAGTCTCACATAGTACCATCACAACCTCAAATCATACACATAAACACACAAAGACATACTCGGAGGCTCTGATCAAAAATCTACCAAAACAGCAGAGGCCACCAAAGCAGACACCCAAACAACCACCACCTCAGAACACAACACCTGCAACACATAGACCTCATAGTCAGAGTGTCAAACAGTCACAGCCCTTAAGGCCAAACACAATGCCAGACACACTAGTCATTGGTGACTCCATAGTCAGACACACTGCTCACTCAGCTCACCAGACTGAGTAAGGAGAAGGTCAAAGTAAGCTGCCTGTCGGGCGCTAGAATCCGCCACATAACGCAAGCACTCAGGTCTCTCAACAGCAGGTACAAATACGACTCAGTCATTGTCCACGCTGGTGTAAACGACCTGAGACGTACCTCCTTGGACTACATGAAAAGAGACATTGAGGAGCTCTCTGATTATGTAGCCCAGGCAGGTATGACCCTGACCTTGAGCAGTATCCTACCTTCACCAAGAATGATGCCACAATACAGAGATAAGATGATCAGCTTTAACAATTGGCTTAAACTCTGGTGTCATTCAAAGGGGATCCAATGTCTGTCTGCCTGGGATGACATGCTGGACAAGCCACGCTGCTTCGCAAGGGACGGCTTGCACCTGCCACCCCTGGGATTCCGGATATTGGCAAAGGCTCTTGCCACCCCCATAGTGCCTTTTTTAGGCAAGGCTCAAATTCTAAACCTACCACCCTAGAACACAAGAAAGGAAAAAAACTAAGGGTAATGCTGCTCAATGCCAGAAGTCTAAATCTCAAAATGCACGCACTCGAGGCCCTTCTCAGTATGGAGAACATCGATGTTTGTGCTGTGACAGAAACCTGGTTCAAGGCTCCTGAGAGCACCCCAGCACTATCAGGTTTTACCTCATATCATGCGTTCCGGCCCCAAAACCCGGACAATACCAAGAAAGGAGGGGGGGTATCCATATTCATCAAGGACACCCACACCTCAAGACTGGTGGCAACGCATGATGCATCGGAGACCATCCAGGTGCAGTTAACCATAGGCAAGACTGCTCTGCAAATTGTAGCATGTTACAGGCCACCCTCACAAACTCAGGAACCTCACATGGCCTTCCTGAAAACACTAAAGGGGATAAATGTATCACCAAACACCATCATACTAGGTGACTTCAATTACCCTAATATAGACTGGGAACACTACTCAAGCCCAAACACCCTAGCCCAAAAGTTCCTGGAATTCATAAACTCAAATGCCATGGAACAACTAGTCACCATCCCCACAAGAGGAGAAAACATACTTGATCTCATCATCACGAACATGGGAGCACAATGTTCAACACCGAAGTATACCCCTCACTGGTGAGATCAGATCACAAACTAATCTCGCTGGAGGTCCTCATCCCACCCCCACCTGAAATAAAAAAGACCACAGTAAAGAACTTCTTGAAAGCCGACTTCACACTTCTAAAGACTAGTGTGGTCTCCTTTAAGGCCCCCGAGCGGAAAACAGTACTCAAGCCACTGAATCACTTACAAATGCCTTCTACCAGCACCTGCAGGACTGCATGGATAAGGCAATCCCAAGCAAAACAAAGACTCTTTGTACCAAAGGCAAGCGTCCAGTCTGGTGGACCCCAGCCATAAACAAACTCTACAACAAAAGGAGGAAGCTACTACAAGATAGAGCAAAATCCTTAAAAGGTAAGACACCCTTGATCACTATAAGTAAAAACTAAGAGCTCTCATAAAATCATCCAAAGCAAATTTTGAGAGAAAAATAGCTAAAGACTCAAAAGACAATCATAAGGCCTTCTTTAGCTATGTTAGAAACCTGGGAGGAAACTCCCAGATATGTTCAGAACTAGTTCAAAATGATGTGAAGATTACTGATCCTACAGACATTGCCAACATACTGGCTGACAGGTTCAGTGCAAACTTCTCCCCTCCCCAAAAGGAGAGATATCTATACCAAGCGATTGCAGCCCCCAAACATCTCCAACGCCCAAGTGAGAACTGCTCTCTCCAAAGCAAAAACACAGCATCCATGGGACCTGATGGTGTCCCCGGCTGTGTGCTCCACGAACTCAATGAGGAATTAAACCCACAGCTAGGACAGCTGTTTAATCATAGTCTTACCTCTGGATACATACCCAGGAGTGGCGCACTGCAACTGTGGTCCCACTTCACAAAGGCGGTGCCTCCACCGACCCTGGAAATTACCGCCCATTAGCTTGACAAGCCTTATCTGCAAAGCCATGGAAAGGATCATAATGGACCTCATAAATAAAGACATAGGGAATTTGCAGACTTTGGATCCATCCCAGTTTGGCTTTGTCAAAGGCAGATCATGCCTTCTAAACTTGGTTGACTTTTTCAAACAGTCACCAAAGCCATTGATGAGGGAAAGGCAGTCCATACAGCCTACCTCGATCTGGCGAAGCCTTCGATACAATACCCCACTCGGGTATCATTGAAAAACTCATCAGCTTAAATGTTAACCCATACATCACAAGATGGGTTGCAAACTGGCTGAGTGACAGAACCCACAGGGTCAGAGTTGCTGGCGCCATGTCAGACTCAAAGCCTGTCACAAGTGGTGTACCACAGGGCTCAGTCCTGGGCCCACTCTTGTTTGGCATCTACTTTTCCAAGTACAAGCAAACACAGGAGGGTTATGGCTGATAAAGTTTGCAGATGACTGCAAACTGGGCCATAGTAGAAAACACATCTGACACAGATATCCTTCAGAAGGGTCTCACAGAAACGGATAACTGGTGCCAGAGCCATGGCCTAAAGTTAAATGCCAAAAATGCATAGTCATACCCTTCGGAAAAACAAGGTTACCCCTAGCTACCAAATAGGTGGCAATCCACTGAGCACAGAAGAAGTTATCAGGGACCTGGGGACCCAGGTTGATAGTAGTCTGTCATTCGACACCCATGTAGCTAAAGTAGTTAGGAAGACCTTCTACATTGCCCACCTTATCATGAAGGGATTCTCATCTAGATCAAGGGAGGTCATAGTCTCCCTATACTCATCACTCATCAGACCAATGATTGAGTACAATGCCCCATTCGGAATGTATCTGACCCGACACTTGCAGCAGCTGGAGAGGCCACAAAAGTTCCTCACCAAAAGGATAAAGGGTCTCAAACATCTGTCCTATGCTGCCCGACTGAAAGAACTCCAGCTCTAGTCAGTCGCCACCGCTTGCTCAGAGGTGACCTTTGCCTAACATACAAGGCCATGTCAAACCCAGATTTGATGAATATGCTTCACCTCAAAATATCTAGATCCGTCAGAGCCACAAGGGCGGGAGACTTAAACCTCGACACGGCTATTAATAGGACGTGCTGGAGGGATAGATTCATCACCCAAAGACTCCCTATGCTGTGGAACAAAATCCCGGTATATGTGAGGCAGAGCACCTCGCTGGCCTTGTTCAAGAGAAATCTTGACCAATGGATGGGAGATCGCAGATATACCCCAGGGATTACCTCAGTGTCACTGCTCGACAGAGGCACAGCAAAATAATGGGAATAGTTCCCCATACTAAAGGGGTGGCGTAAGCCACAAAACTATGGGCTAGGCTTGTAAATGCCCTCGGGCAGATAGCCTAGTATGAACCTATGAACCTATGAATCCATAGCCTCTATATATGTATGTATATGTGTGTGTGTGTGTGTGTGTATATATATATATATATATATATATATATATATATATATATATATATATATAGATGTATATATATATATATATGTGTGTGTATATATATATATATATATGTATATATATGTGTGTGTGTGTGTGTGTGTGTGTGTATATGTATATATGTATATATATATATATATATATATATATATATATGTATATGTATATATATATATATATATATATATATATATATATATATATATATATATATATATATATCTTACTCACACACACACACACACATCCAAATGCCAGCTGCAGCACTGATTAGAGAAACTAGATCTCAGTAGCTGAATTACCACAGCAACGTAATATGATTGTCATAGATAGTTCCATTCCAGGAACTCTGGGGTTCCTTACATAAAAGGAGTAATTAAGTTCTGTATGCCAAAGTAGTCATCTTTTCAGTTCTGACTGTTAAGGCTTTTAAGTGAGACAGTAGTAATCACACGTGTGTGGACTGGGGTGTCTCACTTAATCATATCTAGGCTGGTATTACTCATCAGTGGTCTGTAGCAGAACCACACCCAGGGAGTGTTTTAGTTTCAAACAACGACTGCTATGGTGATTTATATCAGGCACTTCTCATAAATTGTAAATTTAACATATCACTCTTTAGCTATAGAATCTATGCTATTTTAATAGAGTCATTAAAAGCACAGTTTCATGCTAATCTGATCAGTTATTCTACCAATTATACAAATTAAGTAAAATTAATCATAAGGTAAACAAGCTACCTCTTTAAAAATACTTTTTTTCATTAAAAAAATTTCAAACCGGCTGATGAATTACCTGTCATAACAGAAAGTGTACATTTAGTATATGCAGTTACTTTTACAGAAATGCATTCAAAATTTCACAACTTCTTCAAGACACAGTCAGAACAATCACACAGTCTACAATGTGTGGGCTAGTATTCTGTGCATCCCACTTCTATTCTTTCTCTTTTGTTTCCCCATACCATTATGTATAGTTAAATGCATTACTGTATATCTTTCCTTTGTATTGCACATATCTAAGTACCAATATTGTATTCCTAGTACATGTATGCAGTTATATGTGACCAAAACAGCATTTATTTTCAGCAATGTTGTATCTGTTGTGCTCAGTCAGCTATCTTTAAACATACCTACTATTAATTGTATCTTTCCTCAAGTTGTCAATTGTCTCCACTATGGTTTTTCACCAAATGCAAATCTGTAATTCAATGTATGTAGTCATTACACACATCTCCAAATGTGAAATTGTTATTTCAATACATGTGATTTATCTATCTATTATGTCCAGCCTCTTGGCCCAGGATGTGGCTGAAAAGGGTCCTGTACCAGTCCACTCACCCAGTTAACAAACAAGAAATAAATAAATAATCAGCATTCACAGACTATGGTTTCTTCAGTCTCTCTCTCTGTCTCTCTCTCTCACACACTCTCTGTCACTCTCGCTTTCTCTCTCTGTGTATTTCTATCTGTCTTTGACTCTCAGGTCAAGGTAGCCCATATGCTACTTCTTCAAGAAGGCTTAATACTTTCCAAGTCTGCAATTGTTTGTTCATTAAAATATAACAAAATATTTAAACTACTGTTAGGCACGAATGGCTATAGCAAAAAGGTAAACCATCTAACTCTTTCTTGATAACCCCTGTCTTTTTCCACAGTTTTGTTTTGTTTCCACCTAGTACCTGATCATCACATTGCTGGACATGCAGCTCATTTCTAACATCATTTGTTTCAGGGTTCAGACTTGACAGATGAAGACCATTATACTGAGGTTCAAGGGGTAGATTGTATCACCTTTTATGCTCCCTCTCTTCATGCACACATACCATGGTAGTCTACCTGCTTCTGCACAAACCACTATAGCAGTACTTGCTGGTGTGTGCCTTGTAGCACACATACTAACATAGTACTTGTGAACTCCAGTGCAGTGCAGACGTGCTGTCTTGGGAAAGCCCCAGAAGTGTGCTCCTTATGCACAGGGACTGGTAAAAGGGATCCTGTCAAAGAGTGCATGAGCACCAGCTGGGTATCATAGGTGTAAGAATGCAACCTCACTAGGGCTCAGCATCACATCTCTCAGCTGTCCAGATTTTTGCAGAAGGTACAGATTTTTACCTCATATTTTTAGCCTATTCCTCACAAAATGTTTGATTTTCTGGCAAAACATTAAGTACTGAAGTAAGAAAATAACAGGTGACATTTGAGTTTAAGACTTCATACCTTTAAGAAAACTCATACTAATGCAAAACTTGTTCTATCGACTTTCTAAGTTTATAAGAGCAATATTTAAAAACTGTCCCTATTTTTGGGCCTTTGTCTAGATTTCTTGCACTAAGAGGTTGAAAGGTATGCTCAGTATAGCTGGCATTATACTGATCATGCCATATAACTGGAGAGGAATTCAGAAACACTCAAAAATCTGCGAGTCTGAAAGAAACTTATATCTAAAATATCTGTATATTTGACTTAGATTGGTTTATTATATAATTTCTACTCAGGCCAATGTATATAATGTAAATATTTAGTTACTCTTGTTATTATTTACACATTGATATTTCTTTTGGATAATCTACAAGTAGTCTTTGTTAAATTTTCAAGAAAAATAATAAAAACTTATGAGTAAAAAAAAAAAATCTGCGAGTCTTTTGTGGGACAACAGTTAAGTTCTGTAGCTCTCACCACTCCCTCCTTGCATTATGTAATACTAAGGACAGGACAGAAAACCAGGGGTCTAACAGGGAAGACAGACTTTATAGTCAGGAAGTTAACAGCCAGTGGCCAAAAACAGAATACCAAAAAAAAAAAAAAAAAAATCACAAAGGCTACTTGTAGTGTGATCCTCTCTGGGAGGTTATCCTCTTCTAGTGTTGTGGCCTTAGAGAACTTTTGATTAATGCAAGGTAGCTTTCTTTGTTCACCAGTGGGGACCAGGCCTTGGTCCATCTAGTGAAGGCTAGATTAATAGGCAAAATATTTAGAGAATGATATAGTTTACAAGGCTGTAGTCTGACAAGCAAATACTTACAATGCATGCCATTCTACTTACAAAGGATTATTTTGTAAATGTCATAATTACCTACATTCAAGGGTATGCAAACTCACACACACACGTTTAAACTTATACAGCATTTTCAATGTCCAATGCCCATCCTAGAAAAATAAAGTTTGTAACATTTATTTCTAAACTGCTCATGCCATTTGCCTTCCGTTGTTCCCCTGCTCTCTGAAGTGGCATACACACATATTCCAGTAAGGTATTACAGGCCTTCCTCTGTCATGAAGCTCCAGGATCTGAGCTTTGAAAGTTAACCACTATTAGTTCTTAGAAAAAGAAAAAAGATAATAAAGCTTCTGTCTGTGAGCTTTCAACTAGCAACAGTAAAAAATCTAATATCAGTCATTTCACAAGCTACTTGGAGAAAGCCTAGATTCAAGTCACTGCCATAGTAAGTCAGCAGAGGGATGGCTCTGAACCAAAATGAAAGGCAAAGTGACACTGTGTTGTGGGATACAAAGAACAGAGTCTTGACTGAAAAACAAATCAGAATGGCTACCCTAACTATTCCACATTTGAGTAAAACAAGCTATAAAACAGTAATTAATGTATGATAAAGTTCACTGTACAGAAGGTGTCAGTATAATCAGAAATGTATATCTTTTCAGTTCTTGCCCATAGTTTAAAATGTCTGCCTTCTAAGATTGCAGCAGTAGAGCAGCTAGACATTGGGAAAAAGGAAACATTGAAATAGTGTATAGTAGGGTGTGGAGCAAAAGGTACCAGGGAGGAGCAGGTTGCTGAATGAGGTGGGAGGTTTACAGGCTTTAAAATACTGTTCTGAAATCAAATGCTGCCACTTTAACCTGTGCAGGAAACCGAGAAGTTGTACAAACAGGGGAAGTTGTTCTTTTCTCACCACAGCCTTCTTAAACATAATACTTTTCATTATATCAATACATTTACAGCAGCTTGAAAAAAAAGTAGGTCAGTGTGCTGTTGTTTCAGCTTTAAACCAATTTATTGCCAGTACTTCTAATACAGATATTTTGTACCACTTAATTTTCTCACTGTAGCTTTCTATATTAGTGTAATCTATTCACTGTAAAATATTTTGAATATGCTGTAGACGTTTTAACTGTCTGAAGACAAGCTATGATGCTATAATAATGCATAACTCTTGATTTGCAAAACCTGCTGATGCAATTGCCATTGTTTCAAAGTCAGCAGCAGGAAGCAGTGTTCACTGAACCTTGGACACAAAATAAACAGCAGTAAACATTATGTATATTTTAGGGGAAAAATAGAATAGAATGCTGATGAAACATTCCAAGCAGTCACATTTCCTTGAGTCACCAGAGAAACTGTGTAACACCAACTTGATGTTAGTAAGAGATTGTGTGGTGGGGGGGATTGCATACCAGAATCTCTTTTCAAGTAAACAGTTGTGGTAAAATGGCATACACTTCCAAAAATGTTACTCAAGTAAGACGGAATGTGTGTACTGCAGGTAGGTTCCCATGATGATGCGAAGTGTACAAGAAGCAGATGTAGAGGCTAGGGGCAATGTCTTATAATTCCATAGATTTCAGTAGTTTAAAAGCTCTGTTAAAAACATTGTTAAGCAATGTAATGTTTCAGTGTCACATGAAGAAATGCAGGTGTAATGTTCAGGACATTTCTTAAGTGTAAGACAAAATGCCCTTGGTTGTAAGTTTAATCAAAGGTTATTTATGCTGGTTGTGAATTTCATGCTATGGTCTTTTTTTCGGAATAATGTTATTTTGCAATCACTTAAATAGACCTTTGAAGACAAGATGTTCCAACCTTTCACCCAGCATTTGAGGAACAAATCTCAAGCACTGACTGTCATCTAACCGAACCTGGACACAGATATAGGATTTATAAGGGGACTAGTCATCAGTCATTTATCTGTTCTCAGCATTGTTCCAGGACGCAAACTACATGCTGTGATAAACATATCTCTATGCAGTCCTCCGTGCTTCCTACAGAAGAATCCCAATACTACTGTCATGTACTTTTCTGAAAGTGTCATCAGTAGTGAAGGATCTCTGGAAACTTTCTATTAAACTGGTAAGTCCTTGCAGGAATGCTGAAAGCTATCTTACATGGACATCCTACAGATAAGGTAAGCCAGCTCTAGGAAAACAAACAATATGGCTGCCAGTGTTTTCAGTACAGCACACCACCAGGGCGGTCTTCATTTCATACAGAAAACAATAAGAAAGCTTCCTGTGGTATGTGGATAGGCTGGGAAAGGAAATACAATAACATGAAAGCAGCAATGAGTACTGAGGTTAAACTGAATTTGGGCAGGCATGCTGACAGTATCAGTCCCAGAGCCAGACATTTATTTACCTTATGTGTGCATGGAGGGAGTTGACCATATCTGTTTGCACAGTGACAGCAATACCTTCATTATACTGAGGCCCAAAAGTCAAGGACTCAGTCTACATACCAGGCTTGGCCTCAGACCTAAGGCAATGTCTTAAGCTCCCAGTGCAGATGCTATAGAGGCTTTGCAAGTCCCTTGAATATTCTAAAGGTCCTACTAAACACTTTTTTACCAGGCACTAAATACAATGCTCTCTACGCCATGTTTAAAATATGTGTTTAGTTCATGCATTTACTTTCATTTCTCAGTGTACACCATGCATTTATTCAGTTTTCTATAATCAGTATAGTTCATTTGTTTTGTCATATGCTTTTCATTATTTTGGATTTTAATTTTCTGAAATCATGCTTGAATACGGTATTTTGAATCAGTGCAGTTAGGAAATAAGTAAATAAAAGTCCCACCCTGGCCCTATGGAGCAGAAGGGTAAAGCCCTGACTGCTCCCAGGATGAACCAAGTTCGATTGCTGGCTAAAGTTGCTGGTCATGCTGAGCAGAGGGTAGCAGTGAGCAGCTGATGCCAGCTTTACCCAATCGAGAGGAGGAAGTGGCTGGACTTGCTGCACTGACGACCCTATCCAGCAAACTGAGGTATTGAAAAATGCAGCTAATAGGGGTGTACTAACTACCTACCACAAAGAAGCCAGGAGGCTTGGAGTGAGGCAGCATTTATGTAAGTCTCTGGCCACTTCAGAGAGGGAGTCAAGTTTGGAAATACTGGACCCTTATGCATATAATGGCCTGCTAGTGCCTGACTCTCACCTCTGCTGGAAATTGGCTCTCACCCTAGTCAGGGAAGGAGTGGGCTGTAGGGATGTTGAGTGGGCTGGCTGTTGTCCAGTTGGAGAAATGAATGAGTCAGTAGGTTATCATGGGGCTCCTTTGCTGGAGCAATGATAAAAAAATAAATACATTTTCTGAACTGAGTCATGTCTGTGGTTAAACTGTTCTCTCTTTAATTTTTATTTTTGTATTTATCTTAGTGTCAGCATGAAGAAAATGAAAACACTGTCATCTGTGTTACCATGTCTGGCAGGAGATTTGCGTATATTCTCAGATTAACCTGTATTGTATGCCAGCATGTCTAATAGTAAATATGTTTTAAAATGTTGAGAATTTCCCTGTTTATACAGAATGTTTAGAGAATCTGTCAGTGTTTTGATGACTTTCTAACTGTGCATGTTTGAGAGGGAGATTCTAAAGTACTGTGGAGAATCAGCTGAACAGCGAGTGATGTCATTAGAATGTTCCTGGTTGCTAAGTGATTATTTAAACAGCTGATTGACAGAAAAAGAACTTTTTCAAACAGCTGACTGTTATTTTTAAAATAAGACAGTTGAGACTGCAGTTTGTTAAGTACTGGGCAGTCTGTGAAGAACCGCAGTTTGTGAAGTACAGTCAGTTACAGTGCTATGCAGTCAGTGGACACCCATGAAAGAGAACTCACCAAAAACTGTAAGCCTGCTTTGGCCTTACTGTTATGTGTTAGATTAGATCAGAGATAGCATTCTTTAATTATAATAGGAAAGTTTAGTTATTAACATAGTTTTTTTTCTAGAATAATGGACTCTTATCCTGTAATTTAATTTTACATTTACAGTGATTGAGTTTTGATGTTTATTGAAAGCTATTGATTTACATTCTTGTAATCATTTTACGTATTATTAAATGCTTTTCATTACTTTACATTGTGGCTGGAAATCAATGTTTTTCTTTAGAGATTAGAAAGTGCTTCTACCTGTTTGATACTCCCCAGGTCACCTTGAAGGCCTGGTCACTTATGGTCATAGTTATCAATTATTTTGATATTTAATTTTCATAATTGGACACCCCTTTAGAAGGGCATGAAGGCACTCTGATTGGTGGCAGCATTACAGTATTATTGTGGGAAAAGGACACAGCTGGAAATCTTTGTCAGACTTTCCCAGAAGTGTTTAGATGTGTGAGATTTAAATTTACTTTGAGTATGAGTGTATCAGAGGTCTTAAACTAGAACACGTTGCTCTGAAGTGTATAATAAGGGAATACATTTTGGGTGGACAGAGGTATATAGTCCAGTCCAGGAAAATAGAGTGTGTTCCTGTTATGCTGTTAGGGGAAATTGTGAAATATTACTTCTGTTTAAGTGACAGTCTTACATTGGAGTCAGTATTGAGGATTAAAGCTCCTTAGTTATTGACCCAGGATAGTAAGGGATGTCATCTAATTGGTAGCAGTCTGGTGGGATATAGCCGGATGTCGCATTTAATTGGTGGCAGTCTGGTGGGATATAGCTGGACATCACAGTCAGACATATAAGATTCTTCCTATCCTCTTGTCAGTCTTCTTCATGTATCTGTTTTATTGAATTGAAATACATTTGCTTCTGATTCTGAAATATTAGAATGCTGTAGGTCCTGTTTTTAAACCAGTCATTTCATTCAGTACTTAGGATCATAGGAAGTTACTAGGCTAATGGCCCTAGGGTTCTTACAAGCCTAGCCAAGTTCTACCCTTATTTCCACGATCAGCACCAATTGCCCTTGTCCAAGAGGAACACAGGTGGAACCCCAGGGGTGAATTTATGGTTACCCATCCAATTGTCTGGAATGCTTTTGAAGAGGGCCATTGAGGTGCTCTGTTTGACATGAAGTGGGAGTCCATTCCAAAGGTGTGGTAACCTTTGGGAGACTAATCTGTTCCCCCGGCAGGTTCTATTAATGTCACATACCATTTGACTTGTGAATATGCAGCATTTCCAATAATGCAGAGTCAAAAATTGCCTAATGTGCAAGGCATAGATTGCTTCTGAGTAGTCTGTATGAAACAGAATGAAGTGACTGTGATTTCAGATGATCCACATAGGACAAATGCTGAAGACCTTGAATTTTCCTTGGGAGGAACCTTTGTGGTCTCTCCAATTGCTGCAGGTGCTTGGAAAGGTACATACCAAAAGGGGCATTGTACTCAATTGTTGGCCTGATGAGGGAAGAGTGCAGACAGGTTCTAACTTCTTGTTTTCTGGATGCAATTCCCTTACTTATGAGATGAGCAATATAAATGCCCTTTTTACCATTGTGGAGACATGGTGATGAAAGGTAAGGTTGCTGTCAACCTGTGTGCCCAGGTCTCTCACCACTGAGTGCATACTTAGGGTGTTGTTATTGATGTGGTAATTAGTAGCAACATCACACCTACCGAAAGGGATAATAATACATTTTTTTGCATTGAGTTTAAGGCCATAACTTTGGCACCAATCATTTGTTTGTGGAAAACCCTCTTATAGGATGTTGACATCATCTGAATATTCTATAACTGCTCCCAGTTTGCAGTCATCAGCAAACTTTGTCAACCACAGATCTTAAGTTTTAGCTTCTACTTTGGAGAAATAGATTCCAAACAGTAGAGGTCCCAGGACTGATCCCTTTATAACACCAGTGGTTACAGGTCTGCTGTTGGAGGTGGGTTCCTCTATTTTGACTAAATAGCTTCTATCAGTGAGCCAGTTTGTGACCCATCTAATGATATAAGGATTGACACCTAGCTGCGTGAGTTTGTCAAGATGTCTGATTGGGGGATAGTGTCAAAAGCCTTCGGTAAGTATAGGTAGGCTGTATGCACAGATTTCCCCTCGTCCAGGGCATGATTTTAAATTTTGACTGTAAATAACTTATTAAGTAATTTTTTTCAGGTTAAAGAAGCCTGTTCAACTAGCCATTTTATAGCTTATGGGGTGCAATCAATAACCATTTGATAGTCATGGGACTACAGTATGAATTCTGAACAACTAACTGAGTTTCATTCCCACATCTGTTAGCTTTGTTGATTGATCATGAGGAAAGTGACATTTGCTATCAAACTCAAATGTATGTATTTATCAAATAAAAGGATGCTGAGTCAATACATGGGAAAATCCAGAAATACAAGGTGCATGGTCTCAGCCTGAAAAGGGCAAAATTTAACAGTTCAGTATCATGGCCAGGAGTTTATTATTTTTATTCAGAGGAATTTACAAAGAATGAGTGTACAGCTTTAACAACAACTGCAAATGATGAAGAAGTAGAACAGTCCAACATGTTGTCATTAATTGCTGGATCAATCACCATAGCCCCAGCCCAATCATCCAAAGACTTCTTAAATTGTACTAGACTGTTCGCACCTCAGATATACTCAGGTAATTTATTCAAGAACTGTACCATGCTATGTGTTAAACAAGCTCTATTCTTTTTTATTACATAACTCTAGACATAACTTTAAATTATGATGTTTATATGTCTTTGGATTACTATATTCTCTCAAACAGAATAAAGACTGATAAAAAAATAATTAAACACCTTATAGGTAAATAAAAGTCAAACCCTGATATGTCGATAATGGAGGATATAAAGACCACTGAAACATATATATCCTTATAGTATAAGTGCTTAATATCAGGTATTCTTTTTGTAAATTTACATTGTACTGATTCTATACAATTAAGCTGTTGATTATTAAGTGTACAGAGCACTATATCGAGTTCCAAAATTGGTCTGATATACACCTTAAGTAAATTAGCTAAGATCATAACCTCTCTCATTATAAAATTTATGAGAATTTAAAGAAATCTGTTTCAAAGCCTTATTACAGATGGCTCTCACATGACTTTCAAACAAAATGAAGAATCAGTCAATATAACATTATCCTTATATTTTATTTTTATTATTTTATTTAACATTTGTTGACCGGGAATGTATTCACTAACTTTTAATAAATCAAAAGTAAACAATGTAATAGATCTCCTTAAATTTTGTTTAGCAAACTGCATGGCATTACACTTTTTCTCACTAAATGAGAGGCCAACTATACTAGCTCACTTACCTAAGCACAGTGAATACCTATTAATATTAGTGAAATCATATTCATTATTAGCAAAAAATACAATTTTACAATCATCAGCATACCAAACCAACCAACAATGATCATCATGTGGAGCCAACTATCAATCCACCTACATAAATATGGGTCTACTTCAAATGAGCAAAAGCTCATAGCAATGAAACCCTAATCATTGAGATTACTTTGCCGAAATTGCACAACATTGATTGTTTACATGATCAAACCTCGGAACATCAAAAAGAGGTTACTGACGTGTAGTCAGTTGCAACACTATTAACATACCTATAAATATGCCCTTTTCTTTGAGGTAGTGCAATCTCAGAGTTGGTTTGTTTAATTTGTGGGTGGTGTGGGGCAGATCCCCCCACATGGGGGTGCAGGGGGGCTTGCCTCCCTGCAAAAATGGTGCAATATAGTCATTATAGTGTTTTAATTACTTATTGGAGTCCTGTTCCTATAAGGTGATGTAGAATTATGGGAAGAGTCAGCAGTGGATGTTGAACTTGCGGTGTACAGTGAGCTGTTTATTAGTATCACTGACCAGAAAGATTTAATTGATTTTTTTATAATATTTTTAGTTGCTATACAGGTTATGGATAACTGTTGTTGTTGTCGATGTTCCGTGGTTCAATCATGTAAATATTCCATGTTGTGCAATTTCACCAAAGTCATCTCGATGATTAGGGTTTCGCTGTTATGAGATTTCGCTCATTTGAAGTAGACCCATAAATATTAATTAACCTTATATTGTTCCAGTGGCAAATCAATAGTATGGAATGGTAGCAAGTTGAAAACTTTGGTTAAATCCAAATAGATTACACCTATACTATTTCCCACCTCCATGGCCCTAGAGATGCAGTCCTAAAAACTTGATAAATTTGTGAAAAAAACATGCTGAAAAATATTAAAGGAGAACCACACCAACAGACTCAAAAAACATGTTTATTTTATCATGGTTTGGTGTTTCCTACAGTTTACCACCACTTTGGGACTATTTACAGGTTTTTAAATATTTTTATATGTAATTTCTGAGTCTGACCACATGGGGTCTGGCATCTTGAAGTAATTCTGATTGTTTAGTCTGCCTCTAAGTATCCCACAATGCAATGTGTCTGTAAAGAAATTGCATCACGCAGGCCTTTCTTCCTAAAGTTCCCGTCACTGCATTGATTTTACATGCATACACTGCTGTCTTTCAGTCAGTTTTGAGTAACATTTCATGCCGTTCAATGACTACTTGAAACACAAACAGTGCAAATGCCACTGAACAGACTTTCAAAGTGCTTTTTACTGTTACTTTTTTTTAGACTGGCTAAACTGAATTTTTTGTGAAGCCTGAATTGTACTACTTTAACTCATCTCCCATCCTCCTTCACACCTAACTTCCCTAGCTGTAAAAGTGCTAAGGGTAATTTGAGCTGTTACCTGCTGTGATTGACAGCTCACAGCAGGAGACTTGACTCATGTACTGTTTCCTTGTTCTAGCCTTTACTTTCTGTATGGGTAGGGGAAGGAGCAGGGAGCTGCGACATCACAGCATGGGTTGGTTTTTAGAATGGTCATGGTGATGTCATTTTTTAGGAGGGAATTGGCCAGAAAACTACCTGTATTCAGTGGCCTTGATGACCTCAGTGAATTGGAGATTGCAGCAAGCTTTCCAGGGTGGGATAAAGGTTTTTGGAAAGTAAAACCACCACAGTACAGTAAGGTACTGTTCTAGTGGAGAGAAACAGTCAATTTAAAATATTTTAAATGCTGTATTGTTTATTCATAGCAGGGACAGTAAATAGCAATGCATGATTATTTTCTTTTAGTATGATTTCACTAATACATCTCTCAAAGCATTTGCATAATATTGGTGTTAGACTTACTGGACAATAATTGTGTACTGCCATCTTATCTCTTATCTCCAGATTTAAAAACTGGAGTAACTAATGATTCCTTCCAAGATCTTGGTGTGTATCCATTATATATCATAGAATTAAATGGCCTAGTTAATATTCTCACTAAACAATGTTTTATATTAACTAACAACATTCCAGAAACACTATCTGGTACATTCAATGAATCATATTTAATTTTATTTAAAGCTCTTAATAACATATTAGGACATTTTGTCATACAATTACTTCTTTCTTCCATGAATTGAGAATAACAATCATTCATACCAGTTTCAAGTTCATTAAATTTATTAGCTATCAATTTATGTCAACTAATCATTGACGCAGCTACAAAAATAGAATTAATATGATCTGTTTTATTCCTGACGTAATTAATATATTTATAACATTTTGTGGTGTTTGACCATTTGAAAACAATTTATCATACTTTTATTTTTTCATTCTTATACTTAGCAATAGTTCATTGTTTCTCTCTTTTTATTAAACTTATTTGGAAATTTAAAGCGAACATAAGGAGCCCTCTTTGTTTTATTACATAATCTGTTCAAATTTTAATTCCACCTTACTGGAATTTAATTTTTGGAATTTACCATTTTATTGCAAGTTGTTTTAACCATACTGTTATATAATAGAAATTCTATATTATCATAACCCTAACTATCTCAGCCATTTCTACCCAATCCAAACATAGCAAATTATTCTTTAACAGGTAATAATCAATTAGACTATAATTATAATGTTTGGTCCATATTCTTGGTTTACCCTTGGCAACTATTTCAGATGAGAATGACAAACGATAAGTTTGTCCTGGAGGAAGAGAAATCTGAATATTTTCAATTAAAATTGGATTATCTGTACATAACAAGTCTGGGTTATTACTACCACTAGTCATTTCCCAACATTTCCAAAATCAGTTGTGTGATATTATGATACTTAAAAATATCAGTAAGACAATAATTTCCTCCTTCATTTACTTGCCAATCAATGGTAGGATAATTAAAGTCATCAGTACATTCATATTTAATATAGATAAAAAATTATAATGAGTATCTAAATCCATTGTAGGTGTACAGTAATAAACTATCAATGTTATAGGATCATGCAACAATATTCCATATACTGGACTATTACACACTCCACATCAGCAACAGGCATTATAAGTTTACAAGAAAATGAATTTGAATTTCTAGCCCATAAAGTTATGCCACCACCTCTCATACTTATTTGTAAGTCAAATTTGTTACATTCTGGTATTTGTAAGTCAGATCAATTCAGTGTCTCAGTAACAGCAATAAACTCATATCCCTCAGAAAATGTAATAAAGTTTAGTGTTATTCCTTTGTTCCCCAGGCTTTGGGCATTACAAGACAAACATTTTAAAGATCTAGTAAATTTCCTGTTTCTATTGCACAAATGGAAATGCTCATGTGACGCCCTAAAAATGTCAGCACAGTTCCTAAATAAGTCAGACAGAACTTTAGATCCATTATATTTAAGATTAATTCCATCCCTTGAAAACCTTTTTAAATCATAGGCATATTTTTAGTAATGTAATATTATTGATAAAACAAAGTTGTCTTTGACAATTATTAAATAATTTTGCCTTTGACCACTGGTAATCTGAAGACCACAAGCTAGGAAGGATTTCACATAATGCAAACTCTACATTTAAAGTTTTAAAATACACAGTTGTATCAAGAGGTGCATTTTTCATCTTAATTAATGGTGTATACCTTAAATTATCAGTTCCTCCCTGCAAATAAAATTTAGTATAGGCTGGCATAAGATTTGGTAACAAAGTAATTAACCTAAATCCAGATAAAGAGGAAATTGTAATACATCCTTTATTTAATGATGTTATTTGACTAGCAATGCATTTTATATGTGAGTCTCCAGTTACTAGTAGTTCAGAGTAAAATACTTTTCCACTGATATCTATTATGGAATTAAAACCAGACTCTTCACTGTGTTTCTTAATATCTTTATCTTCACTAATTAACCCTCCCAAAGCCTGTCTTTTATGTTTTCTTAAACATAACATCTCTTGCCATCATTCATTCTGCCCGTTAATATAATTACCACTATCATCAGACCAAGAGTTATATGAAATACTACCAGTTGAGGAAAAAGAAAAAACTTTCCTTCAAACTTTCTGGGGTTAAAAATAACATCCTGTTCACTACAACAAATCAATTGATGTTTATTAGTATTAGCTGAACTATGTTCAACTTCAGTCTCATTTAATACCTTCTTAGAAATAGGAGATAGAGTACCCTCTAATAGTATAAGCCTCTTAATCTTTGAGCTATACCTTTTAACCAACAAATCATCACTCAAACTATCGTCTTTTTGAGCTATGTTTCTTTTCTTATTACTGATATCAGTTATACCAGTGAATTTTTGTGTAGCAAAAGACTCAGAAAAATATTTCCCAATAACTAAAATTGTACTATCACAATTTTCCACCACACAATTATTTTTATATTTTGAAGCATTGTAACAATCAGATTTGTTAGTGCAAGAACTCTCTACCCCCTTTATTGCTGCATGTTCTAAGTCATCCACGCATATCCCTGAAAGAGAGGGTATAACCAATGAGTAATCCATAAAAAACTTTAGAAATAATCAAATTTTCTTTCCTAGTTTATTTGCATTGTTCCCTATCAACAGATAAAACAGTTTCATATGAAATAACACAAAATGAACTAAATGAAATTATTTGTACTAAATTTGTCAATCTGGAAGATTTACTAAAAATCTTCTTTTTCCTCACTCCATCAGTATTCCCAGCTTTTTTTTTTTTTTTCAACTGGAGTTTTAACTGACATAAAAATAAACTTTTCCCAGCTACCTTTTGATCTTGATCCTTATTTAGCTTCTGACTGATCATCCTTTCTTTCTCAATATTATTACTTTTTATATCTAAATGCTCTGACTGCCAGTTTTTAAAAATACAGAAACCGATCTTAATCCTACTCTACTACTGCATGTACATTCAGTTTGAGAATCAATTTTCTATTTAAAATTAAACTTAAATCTTCCAAAACATTTACAATTAATACACTTTGTTCTGAATCAGAATTTATTAGCAAGAACCCACAAGTTACAGTTAACATTTACCCAAATATTTCTGATTAATCAAATTTTCAAGAATGCATAATAGTCAGCTGCCAACTCTTAATTAAATTCTTATACTTTATCTACCAAATAAATAAGTTAACAAATGACTATGTAAAAACAACACTCAAGCAACATCAAACAGAAGAACATAGCATTACAGTTGTCATTTAACACACAGCTCAAAATAAGAAGATACTCAACCCCTCCCCTCCACACACACTATTAAACAGCACATACTTTCAGTGCTGTACAACTAATTAAATAACAAAATCAAAGTTTCTTCACCTGTATACTTACAACAGCAGGCAGGGAATAGTTCAGAGTACACACACACACACACACACACACACATATACAAACACACACACACACACCACTAAACAGCAGAATATAGTGCATGCTCAAGACCGGAACAGTTATAGTTCAACACACAGCCCCAAACAGGAATCCCCCCCATTAAACAGCATGCACTTTCAGTGCTGTACAACTGAATAAAATAACATGACTAAAAAGTTAATTCACCTGTGTCCTTAAAAGGACAACTAGCAAAGAGTTCACAGCTCATCAAGCACCACCAAACAGCATAATATAACATCTGCTCAAGAGCAGAATGATTACAGCTTAGCACACAGCCCCAAATAGGAAGACACATACCCGTATTAAAGGCACCCCCCCCCCAATTAAACAGCACATACTTTCAGTGCAGTAAAACTAAATAGGGACTGTGATTACGCATGCTATGCACTTTCCTTTGACAACAGATTAGTCATCTGTGGAATTTGTTCGTATAGCAGGAGTTCAGACTCAGTCCAATTCTAACCCTCTAGTGCAGCATCAGCTGTTGTACTTCTGAAGTACTGCCCTTAGATAAGATGTCAAACACATCTATCAGAAGTGATGGTAGTTGAGGTGGATATTACATATTAAATGTAGAGTATAAGGAATTTTCCATTCTTGGACAGGTTTCTTCCATTCACTGTGCATACCACCCTGAAGGATGACAGAGGGACACAACTAATAGGGGTGTAGTGGCTACCTACTATAAGAAAGCTGGGAGATTAAATAATAAGTAGAACAGGATCACATAGCTTAGCATCAGTCTGTCCACTTTATAATCACTGAGAAGGACAAGTAAATCTAGCAGCTTAGAGAACAAACAATGGATCCAGGAAATGGAGGGCAAGATATAGAACTCAACATAGGAGAATATAATCTAAGGCTGTATTACACATCAAGAAATTATTATCAACTCCAGAAAAGAACCTGGCATAAGATTTGGGTAAAAAAAAGTGATTGCATCAATTATTGGGGGCTGGGAGGGTGGCCTAATCGTTAAGGTGTTTGCCTTACAAGCACAAGGTGCAGGATTCGAGTCTCACAAGGGATAATTGGCTAGGCTTAAAATGGCTCACAAGGGCAATTAGCCTAGTACTAACCTATGAACCTATTGGCACTACTAGAGGAGAAAAACAGAGCAGGAAGGCAACAGCAGAATTTGAAGGCAAGGCAAGCAACTAGAACCTTTTTGGGAGAGTGTAAGAGACCACAAGTAATTCATAGTAAGAGCATACCAAAGAAACAGGTCTAACAGGATTGTTGTTGTTGAGAGAGTTCACAGAAAGTCACCCACATTAAAAAAAGATGGAAAGGTTTGGATTGTTAAACTACCCACAAGAGCAGAAGGAAAAAAAAGATGATGTTAATGTGGAAACTGAAATACAGAAGCAAATGAACTGCAAGGGATAGATGATTCTGACATCTATGGCTCATCTCCCAGGCCTCTACTTGTAAATGTTTCATCTCACAAACCCTTACTTACACTTATCAAGGGTATCAGAACTTATCAGAGGTTTGGAATGCATGGCTAAGATTAAAAAGTCCCTGGTGGCCATTAAGCTAGTACACATCTATGAACCTGTGAGAGAGCTAACAAGGAAATTTCACAGGATACTTACCAGACCAAACAGGAAAAAGTAAGGAAATCAGAATTTATTTTTCTAGGCTATAATTAATGGTAACTAAAAATGACTGAACTGCAGCAGCTAGAATATGATGAATAATTTAAGGATAAGCAACAGGTATGCTTTAACAGAACTTGATCATATCAAAGTTTCGATTACTTTGAATTATGGAGAAATCATTAGTGGTGAAATATAGAAAGTGAGTTTGAAGCTCAACAAGCAGAGGACAGGTTATAGAAAAGTTTGTGTAACTACGAACATGGCAAATTTAACTAAGCATTGCTTATGGCAAGCACTGTTCCTTTCAGCACTGTACCTGGATTAACAGATCAAGGCTGAGAGGTTACCAATGTGGCTGTGTCTCATGGAGGGGACTATCATGCCAGCTCCCATCAGGCTCCATCATTGGATGGTAATGCATCCAAAGCAGAATTTAGCCCCAGTTTCAATGCTGTGTTTTGTAGAAGGGTTTAGAACTCTTTCAAAAGGGCAAAAATGGTTGTTTGTGTGTGTGTGTGTGTGTGTGTGTGTGTGTGTGTGTGTGTGTGTGTGTGTGTGTGTGTGTGTGAGGGTAAGAGGTATAAGCAAATAATCTGAAACAAGCAGGGACAAACTACACTCTTAAGAGAAATCGGATTATTGAATAGAGAAATGGAAGCAGATAGAGTAAGTGGTTCTTTTCAACACTTTTTATTTTATTATTTCTCTATCCTTTTAAAAGCATTTGATCCATGTACCTACTGTAAATGCATTACAATACGTATTAGGTTGAAAAGAATGCATGATTTTTGCAATAATAAACAATTAACAAACTTGTTAAAAGTAACAAAAATATTGGGAAGCCATGAGATAGTGGAAAAAAATAAAACTCTGAAGAAACCACCACCGAGGAGAAATATATACACATGTTTATTGCAGAACACACAATAAAATGCTAACCTCTTTTGGCAACTATTGCCTTCATCAGATCAGATCATGTTCTGTGGTGGTTTCTTCAGAATAATAATCAGTCATACCCAGTGAAAGGAGTCTGTAAACAGCTACACAAATCAGAAAAACATCATGGCAGTCTACAGCAGATTTGGCAATGCTATGTGTAAGAACTAGTAGGAAGTGGAGCAATAAAAGGAATGATTATCACTGAATCAGCTTATCAGGTGCTATTAATCCACCCTTGACAGCTGTTAGATATGGAGTTGGAGAGGTAACATAATTTACATAACTACTGGCACATGGGGTGCATGGTAATATTAAAGGTCTTTGAAAATTTCAGTACCATCCTTCAATGAGAGACAATAAGAGAAGCTTATATACTGGTTAAAATATTCTGTTTGTAATCAGGTATAGGTGCACCAGTGTATGCGCATTCAAGAAGGTGTGTCAAAAATCTTTAAGTATCAATAACCACGGACACAGTGCAGAGACTGACCATGTAGATAATTTTTCTTATCATAGAAATAAATGCAGAGGGTTAGGTGTTCAAAAAAACCCCACAAAAACTCAAAAATCTGAGACGGCTGCTCTTGAAAACAGCATAAAAGGAAAAAGTACCCTTAAACGTGAAGTCTAGTTAGTCACTTAAAAGTTTAATAATGGAGAATTACATGTGACGCAGTCATTCCCTGCACAAAAGGTACACTTACATGTGATTGTACCACAGAACAAATGTGATTGCTGATATGAAGGAGAATATAATTATATGGGGATGGGCACACTTGGTTTGCATATTATAGCATTGAATACTGTGTCAGGATATGCATCGGGGCATGGTTCAGGAATGTGTCATTATATTGACTACCATTTCGGCAAATGCAAACACTCCAAAGGTAACTCAGTAAATCTAGTTTCAGTTTCAGCAACAGTTGAGTTTTCATTTGTCTTCATTGTTATGCAACCCTGGATGTAGGTATGTATAAGTCTAGTGGTTGTAGGGGTGCCCCTCTACATAAGAGGTGCAGGAGGCTCGCAAGTCTACAAAACTCCCTTCTCCAAAGTTTGCTGAATGTGGTTTCAGTGAACTGACCTCAGAGTAGCAGCATTCACTGAAATAATAACCAGTTATCGATATGAATGACAGAGTTCAAGGGCTTCATCTGGGGTCTTTCATTTATTAACAAATGGCCTATAGTTAGGCAAAGCAGGAAATTATACAGAATATTACCATGATGGATTTTTTCTTAAGTAGTAGTTGGGTAAATCAGGAAATTATACAAAATACTTTGTTGATGGATTTTTTTTTCTTAAGTGCTGTTAGCAGCAGATGTCTAGGAAAATAATCAAAGGGTAGAAAACATTATCAACCATATAGAAAAGGTGCCATGAGAAGCTAATAAAATAATTCAAGCTGAAGTATCTATTACTGAATTTGACATTCAGAGGTCAATATTTCCCAGGAACTGACAATGCTTCATTATGTTGTTTCTCATTTTCAGTGGAAATACTTTAGACATTTCATAGTCAAAGTGGTGTGATAACCTGATTAAGATTCAGGCACACATGGGGATTCAGTAGTCTTGAAACACTGGTCCTAGTAAAAAAATGGCACTTAGTCTAGGGAAACAGATGTCAGTTAAGTAACCATGATGGACAGCTTGTAAACTGTCTAAAGATTTGTTTTAGAATAATATATGAATGATGAGGAAAACCCTGCTAAGTATACCAGTGCTGAACAAAATAAACTGTTGGAGACAGTAGAAGCACCATTTATAGAATGTGCACAATCATTCCCAGGGTCAGGAACACAAAAATGTCTCACCAGTTAATAATTAAATACCTTCATTACAATGATCACAAAACTGTTTTCAGTACAAGAGAATTAGGATAAATACCAAGATTGCCTGATGACCAGAATGTATTACCCCAAACCACAGCATTGCATTATATCAGATGATGTGCATTTATGTCTGAAATAATGAGGTGTGCAGAGATGGGTTTAGAAGTCCAACTAGGGCTTTCAATGATGCTGTCTACCAAAGTTAATAACCCACTTTTTAAACATACGATACCAGGTGAGGGGACTAGTATTCCATAGTCACAACATTCACAAAAGAAGGACCAATTGCATTTCAAGGAAACACTGAAAGAAACCAATAAAAAAGACATCAGTTTCCACAATTCCTTACTAATTACCAGTGGTAATAAAGAGGGGAGAAGCTGGCAAAAGCAGCAGAGGAATATCATGCACAGCCAATCAGAAGCAAAATATAAGCTGAAGGGGGAATTTTCAGGCAGAGCAATTTTGAAGCGCTGGCAAATAAAGATTCAGTGAATAGGGAGGAAAGGAAATGTTATTTGACACACTAGACCTACAGTTATAAGAGCTGGTAGGGCTAGAAAATAAAATGCAGAAAAATAACCTGCTACTTTCAGTGGCAGTAATGACAAACAAAGCTGACTTACACAAGCCAGGATGAAGTTAATTAATTAATCAGACAAGTAATATTACTCTCAACCTGTGTATGCTAGGTTAAACAGAAATTTTGTTACATGCACTAAACACACACACACACACACACACACACACACACACACAAAACAGCCACAGCCCTTTCCTCGGAGTGGCTACGGAGTACAACGCTGGTAGCCCTGATTACAAGCGAGTAACAATAGAAAGCTCAATCACCCTAGGGAACTGTAGGCACCTTATTTACAAACTCAAAAAGCTCTTCTCCAAATACAAGAGCATAGAACTGGACATTCATTACCTTTCCAGGTGCATAAACCAAGAAATAGTGCCGCAAGGCCTAAGAGTGAGCAAGTCCCCAAACAGAATAGATCACAATAGCATGCTCTACCCAGCCCTCTATGAAATTTTCAACGAAGCGGGCCTGAAAGTCCTCAGACAACTCATTGAGGACAGCCAGAAAAGAAAGGACACACTAAACGAGGAGATCAAGGCCCTCAATGAGTGCATTCTCACGCACCAAGCCAACAAGACAGAGTGGATGGCAATCGACCCCAGGCTAGCCAGACACAAGGTCACAGTCATCCTCAGAAAAAAGAAAAAGCTAGCCCAAGACATAGAGCAGTACAAATGAAAGGCAGCCTACCCGATAAAAGCCTACTCACGGAAAGGCGGACCCCCCCCTCACCAACAGCAAACTAACTCTAAGCCCAGTAACAACGCTCACAGGATGCCACAAAGGGATACAAGCATGAGGGAGATGCCGACTTACATCTCTCCACGGGATAAAGAGCAGCCTAGCTTCCCAAGGCTCACAACCACAGAAACAAGTAGCAGCACAGCAGAAAACCACTGGGTAAGCAACTACAACCTATGGTCGGCAAGCAATGTACCAGATTTTTTTTTGTGTTTCACTGTTGCAGTCATCACATTTGGGTATCTGCCTGCAGGTAGCCCTCAGCCGACCTAAATACTAGAGTCTTGGATTCCTGCAATGGATGCTGTCTCTTCTTCCATGACGTCAGGTCGTCAGGGGTATGAAACATGCAGCCAACACCATTACATCAGTCTTTCTTGCTGTGTGGTGCCCAAAGCAGAAGCAGTTCGCAAGTGCCGGTTGTCCGACTCCTGAAATCTTCATTTTCGAGTTTCAGAAGAGAAGTCTTCAAAAAAAAAAAAAAGATAAGTACCCCATTGGGGATCTTTTTTCTTGCTCCAACCGATGTCAGTAAAAGTTAACAATTGCCTTATCTGTGGAAAGCAAATACCTCATAAAGATTTTCATTCGTACTGCATTCCTTGCTTAGGCCCAGACCATGACGTCCCTTGCTGTCAGTTTTGTGCCTTGTTCAACCCCTGAACTATTCATCATTGGGCTATTTTTGTAGCAAATTATTTTGGTACTCAGTATCAGTACTCCGAAATGGCTTCATTAAGCCATCCAACTACCGATCTTCCGAAAAAACGTAAAGATAAAGACAGAGACAGACCTCATAGGTCCAAAATTGCCGACGATGCATCCGTTAAGCTAGTCGCCAGTCCGCCGGTACTCAGTGAGGTGCTTTTGCAGCCCTTGATATCCTCTACTTCAGATTTGCAGGCCTCTATTGAGACCCATTCGGAGTCCAGTATGCCACGAGATGCTTCTTCGACTATGGAACCTGCAGATGTCTCTACCTTGGATGGGCCCGAAGCCATTGTGCAGGCACCGGCTTCTGAGGGTGTATTTAGGCCTACATATTTGCATTTTAAACCAACGCCATCTTCTTCATCTAGGCCTAAAACTCGCACCACGCCTAGAAAACTGACATCAAAACTGCATGCTCAGGCCCATATGCCTAAAAAAACAAATGCTTAGAATGGCTGAAGACCTTATTCCCTTAATTAGGGGAAGCCAGCCTTCCCCCTCTAAGAGACCTAGAACTGATTTTCCTTCTGATTCTTTTGATCAGGAATCTGATATTTCTGTTCCTTCTGATGACCAAGATTTGCCCTTATCTATCTATGAGGATTCTGATGCAGAGGATTCCATTCCCTCTGCTTCCCCTCCAGAAGATTTTTCTTTAGGTGAAACCTTGCACACTCTTAGGGAGCATTTCCGCTGGGAAAGCCGGGATTACTCTGACTCCAAAAAGAGACTTAGGGAATTCTTACTCCTTCCTCAACACAGGCCTTTAGCTATCCCTCCTGTTCTGAACATTATAGTGATGCTTTCTTGGAATCTAGCCTTTCCCCAGACACTTTACCTCCAGCTCCCAGAAAACCTGACAGGTATTACAGAGTACCTGACTCTCACAAGTTCCTCTTCAAGAATCCTACTGCAGATCCTGAGACCATTTCCCAAGGACCAAAAGGCATTAAGGCTACTGCTGCCAAAAATCCTACCCATTCTGATAGAGATTCTAGAGACTTAGACAGATGGGGTAAGAAAGTATACACTTCTGCCACTTTGGCCATTAGGGCTTTAAATTGCCAGTTTCATATGTTAAAGTACCAGCAGCATATTATGGAGCTACATAAACAGAAAATGATGTTGATTCCTGACTGTGCTGAACACAAAGAATTACAGGATTTAATGCATTCTGCAGAACAAGTTGGTAAACATACTTTGCAATGTGGTTTTGACTCTTTAGAAGCATCTTTCAGGGCTGCTGTCACTGGGTCTGTACTTAGAAGGCATGCTTGGCTTAAGGAGCAAAACTTGCCAGATCATGTTAAAGCTAAATTACTGGATGCTCCCTTAAATCAAGACTGCCTGTTTGGCAACAAAGCAGAAGTCCTCAAAAGGATGGAGGAAAAAGCTAAATCTATGCAAACTGTTAAATATTTCCTACAAATACAGCCTCCCAGATTTAGTAGACATTGGTCTTCAAAGAATTGGTTGTTTCCAGTCTCTTCCAGGCTCTCTCAGTCCAAACCCAGGAACAGCAGACCATCTAGGTTACAGTCTCAGACTGCGTACAGGTCTAAGCAGTGGGGGGCTCCCACTTCCAAAGCAGGGAGCAGTAAACCACCCCATACGGAAAAATGGCACAATGACTTAACCTTAACCCTCCCAAGTCCTGCTCAACTGCCTGCTCCCTTAGGAGGGAAGCTCGCCCTGCATGCAAAAAACTGGGAGCTCAGGACAAGTGGGTTTTGAATATAGTTTGCCAAGGATACAGATTCCACTTCCCCTCCCTACCAACCCCAAACGGTTGGCCAGACCTACCCCCAAATCAGTGGGCGGAGGCCCAACAGCAGGTTCTCTCTCTTCTAAGTATCAGGGCTATTCAACCTGTCCCAGCAGAACAAAGGGGACAAGGTTTTTATTCAAGACTTTTCCTGGTACCCAGAAAAGACAGCTCCTGGCATCCTATCCTGGACCTCTCTATTCTAAACACCTTTTTGGTAATCCCAAAATTCAAAATGCTAAAACTTCAACAGCTTCTCCCTATGCTAGGCAAAGATGCCTGGTTGGCAACCTTAGACTTAAAGGAAGCTTACGTGCACATTCCAATAAGGGAATCTTGCAGGAAATACCTATGCTTCAGAGCAGGCTCCATGCACTATCAGTTCTATGCACTTCCCTTTGGCTTATCTATGGTGTCCAGGGTATTCACAAAGTTTCTAGCTCCAGCCATTACATTTTGCAGGCCAAGAAATATTCAAATATACCCATACTTGGATGATTGTCTGATTCAGGCATATAGCCAGGACTTCTATTACAACATCTATCATTTGTAAAGAAACTTCTAACCTCTCTGGAGTACACCATAAACGAAAAGAAATCTCACCTAGTACCCTGCCAACAGATTGTATTCCTGGGAGTAAGCTTGAACACAACTTTCCAGATGGCTTTCCTCACTCCAGAGAAACAAGTTCATTTGACAACCTACTTCAAACTATTGGCCACAAAACCCCAACTATCCGCAAGGAAAATTCTGCAAGCCTTGGGGTTCATGGCCTCTTGCATTCTATGATTTCCATATGCAAGACTGCATATGAGGAAACTACAATGGTATCTAAAAAGCATATGGTGTCAACATTCTCAGGACCTGGAATCAATAATTCCTATCATTCCTTGTATAAAGACAGAGTTCCTTTGGTGGGCAGAGACCTGCTACCACAAGGGGCCCCCTTTCACTCTACACCTGCCGCCCAAACCCTAATAACAGATGCATCAGACTATGCATGGGGGGCTCACTTGGCAGGGCAGTGCATTCAGGGCAAATGGAACCCGAGATAGATGCACCTGCATATCAACTAAAAAGAAATGTTAGCTGTACAGAATTCCCTGACAGCCTTCAAAGACCACATACTTCCAGGACAACTATTAGTAAAGACAGACAACACCACAGTTATGTGGTACATAAACAAGAAGGGCGAACCCACTCGTACCCTCTCTGCAGACTAGCCATGGCTCTGTGGAACACAGTCTTGAGCTACCAAGTGCAACTACAAGCTCAATTCCTGCCAGCCAAGCTAAATTCACTGGCAGATGACTTAAGCTGGAACCAAAAATATTCAACCTCTTGAAGAACAAATGGGGGACTCCAGAGGTAGACCTGTTTGCCTCTCCTCAGAACTACCAATTGGACAAATTCTGCACAAGGACTCCCCACAGTCAAGCTTGGAAAGTGGATGCCCTGTCCTTTACCTGGGAAAGCCTCTTGGTTTATGCCTTTCCCCCTCTGCCTCTCCTCTCGAAGGTTCTGCTAAAGATCAAACAGGACAAGCCAATGACAATTCTGATTGCACCAGACTGGCCATGCCAGCACAGGTACCCCCTCTTGTGCAGTATAACACTGCTGGAACCATGGCACCTGCCTCAGACCCCTTCCCTGCTGTCCCGGCAGGCGGCCCAGATTCTGCACCCTCAGCTTCAAACCATGAACCTTGCAGCCTGGCTAATTCCTTGAGCTCTCCAATAGCATCCCTCAGTATGCAGGTGCTAGATGTCATTCTGGAGGCAAGGAGGCCTAGTACTAGAAAATCTGATGCTGAAAAGTGGAAAAGATACTGTTCCTGGAGCCAGACTCAGGGGATGGGCACTATGGTGCCCAGCTTACCTCATATTCTTCAGTACTTAACAGAAATGCTCCACAAGGGCCTATCCTTCTCGTCAATTGAAATTCATGCCTCTGCCATTTCAGCTCATTATAATACTGAACCACCCCTCTTCTCTCACCCTCTGCTAAAACAATTCCTTAGAGGGGCCAAAAATTTAAGACCACCCAGGAGAAACTCTACTCCAGTCTGGGACCTTAACTTTGTATTGAAAAAGCCCACTCTGCCTCCCTTTGAGCTAGCTGCAACAGCAGAGTTGAAATTCCTTTCTTGGAAAACAGCATTCCTTCTAGCCATCACTTCAGCAAGAAGAGTGTCCAAATTACAGGCCCTCATGGCAGTGGAACCCTTCATTATCTTCCATGCAGACAGGGTTTCCCCTCAGGAACAATCCTTCCTTTATGCCCAAGGTTGTGTCTAGAGTGGCCCTAAATCAGTCCATTCACTTGCCTACTTTCTTCCCTAATCCACAAAACAAAGGAGAGTGAATACTGCACTCTCTGGATGTGCACAGCCAACTTAGATTCTATTTGGACAGGACTAAGCCTCTCAGAAAATCTGAACAGCTGCTAGTTGGTTTTGCTGCAGGGGCAGAAGGGAAGGCCATTTCAAAGCAAACCATTTCTAAATGGATAGCCCATTGCCCATTGCATTAATTTCTGCTACAGGCACCATGAAAAGCCTACCCAACGGGATAAGATCACACTCCACCAGGGCTGCATCTACCTCTGCAGCCTTTCTCAGAGGAGTCCCTACTAGGGACATCCTAGAAGCTGCTACCTGGATCTCTGTACATACCTTCACCAAGCATTACCACATGCCTCTTGTTTCTAAATCCAGAGCTGGTTTTGCCACTGCAGTGTTGCAAGGCTTAATAGCTGGCCCTAATGCTCTCTAACTTCCTCCTCCCTTCCTTAGCTTTGGGAATCAACCCAAATGTGATGACTGCAACAGTGAAACATGAAGAACATAGTACAGTTGTGTACACTTACCATAAATGTAAATGTTCGAGTGTATTCACTGTTGCAGTCCTGGTTACCCTCCCTCCAGCCCCCTGACTTCTCTTGGCTCTACCTTTCCTTCTTGTTTGGTATATTTAAGTTTTCTGGTGTATTTGCTTTTTGATGGAGGTGTACCATAGCATATAATTGCTTCCCATTGTGGGGGCACCTGACATCTGGGGCAAGAAAAACTGATGTAATGGTGTCAGCTGTATGTTTTATACCCCTGACAACCTGACGTCATGGAAGAAGAGACAGCATCCGATGCAGGAATCCAAGACTCTGGTATTCAGGCTGGCTGAGGGCTACCTGCAGGCAGATAACCCAAAGGTGATGACTGCAACAGTGAATACACTCAAACATCTACATTTATGGTAAGTGTACATAACTGTACTTTTCCAATGCGGATAGGATTACAAAATCCCAGTCAAACCATTTTTTATCCCAACACCCACAGAATGGCCAAACAAACTTGAGGACACCCAGAGGAAGAGGCCGAGGGAGAGGGAGGGAGAGAGGCAGGGGAAGATCGCAATGACAGAGATGCCTACTCCATCAGACAAAACCTCTGATTCCTCCCTCACCCAGGACATTTTCAACCTCTCGCAACTTAAGCTAGATGAACAAAGCAAATCAGTACTGAAAAAAGGACTAAACTTTATTCCGACCCAAAGGGCCTCTGTCACAAACATAGTACTGGACCCAAAACTATTTTGCAGAAAACTGAAACTTAAACAAGGTATTAAAAGCAATATGCTTTTAATGAGCAAGGGTTCTCAGACGGCCAAGGGTATGACGTTCAGTACTTAGGGACCACCAGCCAAGCTACCAGCCAGCTACAGGCTCCGCTCCCCCACAAAGGAGTGTCACTTTCCCAGACCAGACACTACCTCCTTCCCCATCCGATAGTAACAAGGAAGGGTCTGACTGTGATACCAAAAGCCCACCGAGGAGAGGAAGCACATTTAACCCTCCTCTCAATCAAACCCTCAGTATCTTCTCCAAGGTTTGCGAGAATCAAATCAGAGCCTCCCTGGAAAAGAAACCACGCACTAAGTGGTTTAACCTCTCAGCCCTCAAGAGAAAAGCATTACAACAGCTCAAAAATGAGCCAAGCATTATTATCATGAAGGCCGACAAGGGAGCTTGTATCATTCTAATGGACACCAGCACTTACATCAACAAGATGGATGCCACACTTCCCAACACTACATATTACAATATTCTTACACGGAAACTCGATCAGTCCAAATCAGTCCAACCAAGGAACTTCTCAAATATACCATTTATTAGACACACAATTCACAATTGTAGACAAGTTTTAGGAATGCCAAAAATATTACTTATTACCAGAAAATTATTCATCAAACACTCAAAATCCATTTCATTGATTTGTCCTTGATAAAGCATATCCTTTAGCATAAGGTCGATCTTTGTATAGGCCACATGAATTTCATTTAAAGTTATTTCTTCATATGCTTCCCCTGTTAACATCCTAAACATATAGTCCGAGTAGTCATTTTTATCCATGATCACTATTCCATTGCCCTTGTCGGGCTTCATAAAACGAATGTCCTTATTTGTGATAAGCTCGTTAAGCACTACAACTTCATCATCAGTCAAATTACTATACACATTTTTCACTTTGTTATTCATATTGCCTTTGAAATATTCCCGCATTTCTAACTCACAGGCCTTCTCAAACATCATCACTGTATTATTTGTGGTAGGATTAAATTTGCTAGGTCTCTTTAGAACACTAGTATTTACGTGTCCATCCTGTAAAAAACTCATTTTAATATTCATTTTCCTAGTTAGGTACTTTAAGTCAATAAGCACATCAGTAATAGTACCTTTCCTACCAGGAATAAAGGTAAATCCTTTAGATAATAATTCAGCGTGTTTAACCTCTATTGACTTACTAGAATAATTGTACACTTTAAAATCCCCATGTTGATTAAATATAATAATGGGTTCACTAGGGCCTGTAACATAATTCGCTTCTTGTATTAAATCAATTAACCCGCTAATGTCTAAATTATTCCTGCTGTCTTCTAAAACGTTTATAACATTATTCATATCAGTATTGCTATTAAATAACAATCCAGCCTTATTATTTACTAAATGCAGATCAGTAATTACACTAGTCTCAGGCGAAAAATTTGTTTCACTGTTAAAATAAACTTAATCTGTTCCATTAATAGTCACACAATTGTTTGCATCACAATACTTTGATCCAGATAAAACCATTACATCTAAACCATCATTCATTATGGTATCTACAGTCTGGTAAATACTTACATTTAATAACGAATCAGTCATTTCGCTACTAGGGGGTCCATCCACCCCTTCAGCATCAATTACTACTGTTAATACCTCCATGGGTTGAAATTCTGCTAACTCGCCAATGTTCCCTAATCGTAGTTTGTCTTCAATTCTACCACCCACACTTGATGTTCTCGACCAAACCGTCATATGGGCCAAACAACCCGACGCTTCTATCTCCAGTCCTGGCGAAAATCCTCGTGCTGTTTTCATTGCGGACCCCATTTCTTAGGTATGGCTCCCTGGTCCACGTGTCTCTCAGTCTCCTCTCTCATCTGTTGTGAGTAATTCCCTTCTCAGTTACGAAACCGTTCAGAATGCCTCGGACCCTCTTCCATAGCATGTTCGTCATGCTGGAGATGCACGTCCCTTCGTGATGACATCATTTCCCCTTCTTTTTCATTTAGATTACCAGTTGCTGATTCCATGCAATTACGATTACCCTTAGACAAGGGATACACCCTCTGATTACGATATTCGTCAGTATCCCTCTGTATTTTACGTGTTTTCCTTTGGAATATAGTATAACAGTCATTTTCAACTGTATTTAAAATGTTTTGATAATTGATTAAATAATGCTCGAAATTCAAATCACTTAGTATAGTGTCATTGTCCTGCTCCAATTCATTAATTAAACGAGCTATAACTTCATCATTGTATTTTATCATTATTCTCATTAACTCCAACCCTGTTTGATCAAAAAGCTTATGTACTTCCTGGATCATTGCCTCGTTCCCAGAAATACCATTTGGATATCTCCATGATCTTAGTCCCCGAGGCACTAGTTCTAGTTCAATATTCCTACTCAAATATCCGTTTTCTAACTTGAGCTTTTTCATAATATGCAATTTCTTTTCAAAACTTTTTAATTGTTCTACTAAAGTCAGGTTAACTTTTGAGCCTGCTTGAACCATTCTGAAAATCAAATTTTAGATTTTTCCACTGCATTTTATCCAAATGATTTTCCATAAAACCACTAGCTGCTAAAACATTTCTCTTACCGGTCGTACATTGACATGTTCATTGGCATTCTCCTCCTTATTAACAGACTTATTACTTGTGGGAGTAGGCTGTGTTAACGGTAAGCCCAGACTACCTAGACTACCCAAAATTTGGGGGAGCCAAGGGATGATGCCTGTTGTTGCTCCCCCAAAGTTTTAATTTGCTCCGTATGCTCAGACAATTGTTCATTAATTTTGAGTAGTAGCTCCATGATGTCTGACTTGGCCGCCCCAGATTCCATGATGCCAAACAGAAAATCCAGATAAACTGAAGAACCAATATTCTTACACGGAAACTTGATCAGTCCAAATCAGTCCAACCAAGGAACTTCTCAAATATACCATTTATTAGACACACAATTCACAATTGTAGACAAGTTTTAGGAATGCCAAAAATATTACTTATTACCGGAAAATTATTCACCAAATACTCAAAATCCATTTCATTGATTTGTCCTTGATAAAGCATATCCTTTAGCATAAGGTCGATCTTTGTATAGGCCACATGAATTTCATTTAAAGTTATTTCTTCATATGCTTCCCCTGTTAACATCCTAAACATATATAGTCTGAGTAGTCATTTTTATCCATAATCACTATTCCATTGCCCTTGTCGGGCTTCATAAAATGAATGTCCTTATTTGTGATAAGCTCATTAAGCACTACAACTTCATCATCAGTCAAATTACTATACACATTTTTCACTTTGTTATTCATATTGCCTTTGAAATATTCCCGCATTTCTAACTCACAGGCCTTCTCAAACATCATCACTGTATTATTTGTGATAGGATTAAATTTGCTAGGTCTCTTTAGAACACTAGTATTTACGTGTCCATCCTGTAAAAAACTCATTTTAATATTCATTTTCCTAGTTAGGTACTTTAAGTCAATAAGCACATCAGTAATATTACCTTTCCTACCAGGAATAAAGGTAAATCCTTTAGATAATAATTCAGCGTGTTTAACCTCTATTGACTTACTAGAATAATTGTACACTTTAAAATCCCCATGTTGATTAAATATAATAATGGGTTCACTAGGGCCTGTAACATAATTCGCTTCTTGTATTAAATCAATTAACCCGCTAATGTCTAAATTATTCTCGCTGTCTTCTAAAACGTTTATAACATTATTCATATCAGTATTGCTATTAAATAACAATCCAGCCTTATTATTTACTAAATGCAGATCAGTAATTACACTAGTCTCAGGCGAAAAATTTGTTTCACTGTTAAAATAAACTTCATTTGTTCCATTAATAGTCACACAATTGTTTGCATCACAATAATTTGATCCAGATAAAACCATTACATCTAAACCATCATTCATTATGGTATCTACACTCTGGTAAATACTTACATTTAATAACAAATCAGTCATTTCGCTACTAGGGGGTCCATCCACCCCTTCAGCATCAATTACTACTGTTAATACCTCCATGGGTTGAAATTCTGCTAACTCGCCAATGTTCCCTAACCGTAGTTTGTCTTCAATTCTACCACCCACGCTTGATGTTCTTGACCGAACCGTCATATGGGCCAAACCACCCGATGCTTCTATCTCCAGTCCTGGTGAAAATCCTCGTGCTGTTTTTGTTGCGGACCCCATTTCTTAGGTCTGGCTCCCTAGTCCACATGTCTCTCAGTCTCCTCTCTCATCCATTGTGAGTAATTCCCTTCTCAGTTACGCAACCATTCAGAACGCCTCGGAACCTCTTCCATAGCATGTTCGTCATGCTGGAGATGCGCGTCCCTTCATGATGACATAATTTCCCCTTCTTCTTCTTCTGATAAAATACAATGACAAAGTTATAGCTCGTTTAATGAATGAATTGGAGCAGGACAATGACACTATACTAAGTGATTTGAATTTCGAGCATTATTTAACCAATTATCAAAACATTTTAAATACAGTTGAAAATGACTGTTATACTATATTCCAAAGGAAAACACATAAAATACAGAGGGATACTGACGAATATCGTAATCAGAGGGTGTATCCCTTGTCTAAGGGTAATCGTAATTACATGGAATTAGCAACTGGTAATCTAAATGAAAAAGAAGGGGAAATCATGTCATCACGAAGGGACGCGCATCTCCAGCATGACGAACACGCTATGGAAGAGGGTCCGAGGCGTTGTGAACGGTTGCGTAACCGAGAAGGGAATTACAACAGATGAGAGAGCAGACTGAGAGACACGTGGTCCAGGGAGCCATATCTAAGAAATGGGGTCCGCAACGAAAACAGCACGAGGATTTTCACCAGGACTGGAGATAGAAGCGTCGGGTGGTTTGGCCCATATGATGGTTTGGTCGAGAACATCAAGTGTGGGTGGTAGAATTGAAGACAAACTACGGTTAGGGAACATTGCCGAGTTAGCAGAATTTCAACCCATGGAGGTATTAACAGTAGTAATGGATGCTGAAGGGGTGGATGGACCCCCTAGTAGTGAAATGACTGATTCGTTATTAAATGTAAGTATTTACCAGACTGTAGATACCATAATGAATGATGGTTTAGATGTAATGGTTTTATCTGGATCAAATTATTGTGATGCAAACAATTGTGTGACTATTAATGGTACAAATGAAGTTTATTTTAACAGTGAAACAAATTTTTCGCCTGAGACTAGTGTAATTACTGATCTGCATTTAGTAAATAATAAGGCTGGATTGTTATTTAATAGCAATACTGATATGAATAATGTTATAAACGTTTTAGAAGACAGCGAGAATAATTTAGACATTAGCGGGTTAATTGATTTAATACAAGAAGCAAATTATGTTACAGACCCGAGTGAACCCGTTATTATATTTAATCAACATGGGGATTTTAAAGTGTACAATTATTCTAGTAAGTCAATAGAGGTTAAACACGCTGAATTATTATCTAAAGGATTTACCTTTATTCCTGGTAGGAAAGGTAATATTACTGATGTGCTTATTGACTTAAAGTACCTAACTAGGAAAATGAATATTAAAATGAGTTTTTTGCAGGATGGACACGTAATGTTCTAAAGAGACCTAGCAAATTTAATCCTATCACAAATAATACAGTGATGATGTTTGAGAAGGCCTGTGAGTTAGAAATGCGGGAATATTTCAAAGGCAATATGAATAACAAAGTGAAAAATGTGTATAGTAATTTGACTGATGATGAAGTTGTAGTGCTTAATGAGCTTATCACAAATAAGGACATTCGTTTTATGAAGCCCGACAAGGGCAATGGAATAGTGATTATGGATAAAAATGACTACTCAGACTATATGTTTAGGATGTTAACAAGGGAAGCATATGAAGAAATAACTTTAAATGAAATTCATGTGGCCTATACAAAGATCGACCTGATGCTAAAGGATATGCTTTTATCAAGGACAAATCAATGAAATGGATTTTGAGTATTTGGTGAATAATTTTCCGGTAATAAGTAATATTTTTGGCATTCCTAAAACTTGTCTACAATTGTGAATTGTGTGTCTAATAAATGGTATATTTGAGAAGTTCCTTGGTTGGACTGATTTGGACTGATCGAGTTTCCGTGTAAGAATATTGGTTCTTCAGTTTATCTGGATTTTTTGTTTGACTACATATTACAAAGCTGTGTCCCCATAAACGGTCTACCTAAGCTTTTTATACATGGACAAAGCACTGGTTGACCTCTATCGGAAAGACTTTATCTCCGACTGGGAGTTAAATTTCATCACAGTAACATCTTCTCAGATCCGGAAAATCTTTGGGATCCCAAAAATGCACAAAGACCCAAACAACCCACTCCTGAGACACATAGTGGCATCTAAAAAGACCAAAATGGAATATACCTCAGTGCTTCTGGATTACTACTTAAACCCAATAGTTGAGGAGTCCTAGTACTACCTTAGAGACTCCTGGGAATTCCTAAATGCTATCCACCAGCTACCCCAATTACAAACCACTGCAGCCTTGTCACGCTGGACGTAGTGGCACTATACCTCTGTATCCCCTAACAACAGAGGCTAGACAGTGTGGGAAAATACCTAGCCAACTGCACCCAAACCTCACCACATTAAGTCCAAACATGGATTTCCCTCCTAGAAATAGTACTGGAAAATTATTTCTTCTCTTTCAATGGCCATATCTGACAACAACTCCAAGGGGTGGCTATGGGAGCCAAAATGGCACCAGCTTATGCCAACTTAGTCCTAAGCTGGTGGGAGATGGGCATCTTCATCAACCTTGCGGGGTTTGAGTCCACCAGTCTATATAAACGCTATATAGACGATATCTTTTTCTTTGGTGAAGGACCCCATCTGAGGAATGTGACCCCTTTCTAGACAGAATCAACCACAGCATAGACTTCTTGGACTTCACCCTCTCAGGCAAAGGGAATGAAGTCCACTTTCTGGATGGCACACTGTCCCTAGACCCGGTCTAGAAAAAAAATTCCTCCAACATACACAGGAAACAGACGTTCTGCAATAACTACCTCAACTACACCAGCCAACACCCCTTCTTCATGAAGAAGAACATAGTAGAGGGGCAATTTGTGTAGTTAAGCCGTGTGGTCAGCAAAGATGAAACATTCATACAAGAATGCCACTGCTTAGCCAAGCTCTTCATTGACAAGCACTACCCCGTGCAACTCATCAACAGTATCCGGAAGGAGATCTCAGATAACAGACTCCTCAGATATCCCCCAATATTAGGATATGGGTTCCACAACAACATAAGAAACACATCCTCCAAAGACAGCACCAGATTCCCTGTTAATCTCCCTGGATTCAGAATCCATAAGAACTATACTGAGAAACAAATGGGAGATCATTAAAAGCAGCTACAAACTGCAAAAAGCACTGGGATCTTCCCCACCCTTCAGCTACAAAAGAGCACTATCTCTTAAGGCTATGTTCAACACAGCCCCCCCCCCAAACCACCACCCCTAATGCTCAGAGGCCTCCAGCCATGTACACTTGCGGAAAATGCATCTGCTGCCAGTACATAGCCAAAGAGGAGCACTTCAACCTAAAATCCCCTAGGCACATTTTCACCTTCCAGCAAGCATTCAACTGCAACACTACAGACATAGTGTACCTAGCAGTCTGTGGGTAATGTGGAGCCTACTATGTAGGCAAAACAGTAAGAAAATTAAGCGACTGAATCAAGGAACACTACCAGGCCATTGGAAACCAAGACACTAAAAACTCTCCAGCAAAACACAAATATACCAGCCCAGTTTGCTCTTAATTCCTCTTCATAATCCTGGACAAAGATGCCATCCCCCACTGTGATACCAATCCCCAGCTGGAAGTCAGAGAACTTAGATGGCAGGTGAAACTCCAGGCTGACATGCCTCCAAGCTTGAAAGGGAACCTAAATGTAAAAAGCTTACTAAAATGCATCAGATAAGGTGGAGCTAACCCCTCCCCTCAATAGTCCGAGAAAAGTCTTAAATGCATGAACCTGCAAGTTAAGAATTGTATTTCTGAAGAAGTTCGACCATGTATCTCTACCTAATGAACAAAAGCACTCAAATACCTCATGATGTTTTTATTTTCTTGAATAAAGCTTTGTAAAATGTGGGTCGTAATTCCGTATTTCCTCCAGATCAAAAGGCTTTTACTCTCATAGTTACACTATACTCTAACCTTCTGACAGTCAGTAGTAATATATATATGTGTGCGTGTGTGTGTGCATACATACAGACATATACACACACACACACACACACACACACACACACACACACACACTGGATTTTTCTGTGCTACCTTTACAACTGCATCAATACATTTTTCCCATTTGAGGGGTCTCCTTGGTGGTGAGGTGATGGTCGGTCTTTTTTTTTTATAACATCATCCCTTTGTCCCTTCTTACACTGCATATAATGGTCACTACTGTGCAGTCCCTTGCTCTTACCTTGATATGTTTTGGCCTGAACAAAACTGTATATTGTGAGCACGTATGCTCGGTCCTTGTTTGAAATACCAAAGTTTAAAAGTTTGCTACATTTATGCAATCTGTGTAATGCTGCTGTTGTTCAGCAATGAATTACCTCTTATTATAAAGTCAGATGATTAGCATCTTTCTTCTGTGTTGCTGACATGATATTGTAGCTTAATATTATACCTGATTCAGGTATGACTGGAGGCAGAATATGGATCAAGAGGTCACACTAAGATCCAAATTATGTAGTCTATATATTTGGGTGTTCATGGATAGCCAGGATAACTTATAGTACACTGCTGATGTACATAGAGACTTTGGGATTGAGGATACAGTTTCTCAGTGTAATTATAACAAATGAAGCAGCTGTAAGTTCACATCTGATGATATTAATACTTGTTAATTCCTTACGCATAGGTATCGGTTCTGACCTCGGAACCGAGCTGGCAATTTTTCAAGCTCGTGTCAGCCACAAACTCTCGAGCTAAACTCTTACCCATAATTCCCCTCTCCCTGTTACCTCAGATTTTGTTTGCTGCGTTGCAGTTAGGCCGTGTCAGGCTGCTTCTCTTGAGCTAAGTACACATTTATAATCTTTTCAAAAATTTGACTACATTTTTTGAGGGAAAAAGTAGTTATTTAGTTATCTGTTATCTTATCACACCTAGTGACTACTCCTTGTGCTCTTATTTTGTTTTTTTTTTCTTTCTCTTACCGACGAGGTATTTATTTCCCTTTACCATCATTGGTAAATCTTTCTGGGCCTTACCTTTGGGTAATTCCTTTTTTGGTAACCCCTCTTTCCCTTTCTTTACTATGACAGATAAAAAAAGGCAGTCCAGGTTTTAAAAGATATGTGAAATGTGGCCATAAATTGCCTGTCTCTGATGCACATTCTTTATGTGTTTATTGTTTGGGTGTGCCTTACTTAACAGTTGACCTGCCTTGCGGGATTTGTAAGAATTTCACTAATAGGACTGTCATTGAAAGAAATAATAAGTTAATTTTAAAGGGGCTACTTAAATCTTCCTTTTCAGAGGCTATTTCTGGGATGGAGGTCTCATCCCCTCCAAGCCCCACAAGAAAAGGAGTGATGATTATAAAAAATCTAAGTCTCTTCCATCCTCTCCGGCTAGAGGCCCTATAGAACCGAGACCAAAAAAACCTAAGCTTTCCACTACGGATTTGGCCTCTTCAGCACCGATGATTTCGGAGCCTAGTTATACGGTTCCAAGTCCATCAGCGCCATCTACTTTTCGGCACCGAGTAGTATGCCTCATACATTGTTGGAACCGAGGGGCTCCTCAGTTCAGACTCCTTCATCGGCACCAACAGTACAGTCCATGCAGTTTTTGTCGGCGCAAATAGGTGCGTCAATGCCAGTCTCCCTCTCAGCGCCGACTTCTCGCTCGGCACTGATCATTTCCTTTCTGTTGCAGACCCTCTTGACACCGCCAGTTACCACTTCGGTACCAACCTTGTCAGTGTAGACATTACCTTCGGCAGCGATGGTTTCCTCGGGGCACACTACTGTTGTTCAGGCCATGCCAACTCCTCTTTTTGCGGTACAAACTCCCACCGTTGTGGGCACCAAACTTGTTCCGACTTTGGATAGACCTGATTCATCTTCAGCTATGTCTGTGGGATCCACTAGAAGCCTCTCTGAGCATGTTGTGCTGCATCTTGTGGATGAGTTGCTTCTGGCTAGAGGTAATCTTCCTCCCAGGACCTGTACTTCCTCGGGAGATGACCATTCTTCATCAGAGCCCCCGTCACTGTCTTTGAAGTCCCTTACTATAACACAGTCTTCACCTTCAGTTCCCCCTTTGGATCTCATTAAGGAGCCTCAGTTGCCTTTGTGGCAGGATTCTCTTGCCACTACCCAGGATGCTAACTGTGGCGCCCCTTCTTCGGCTTTCCGCAGCCATCCAGGGACTGTGAGTCGGGAGAAGACTATTGCATCAGCTGACATTTCTATACTATCAGTGCCTCCGCTTTTTACACAAGAACACCGGTCATGAGAGCCTCAGGACTTACCCCCACAGGAGGCCCCTATTGAGCTGTCTTCCCCAGTTCTTCCCTCTGAGGAAGTTCATCAGAATTATTTGTGTAAGAGGAAACACATGGACTCCACTGAGGAGTCCCCTCACTGAAGACACAAACTTGGAAGATGGGGAAGGGTCCTCTAGGTCACCCTCTGAGGTATCCTTCAGAGATATCCTAGAACTCCTGAAACAGAGAGGTGATTGGCAGCCCTCTAACCCAACCTCTGAAGACTCTGTGTTCCTATAGGCCTTTTGTGCCCAACCCCCTGCATCCTGGGTTACTCCACCTGCTGATGAACTGGTCCGGCTCATCATGCAGCATGCAAGGAAGGCTCCTGACACAGTTGAGGCCATTCCCCGGAGGCCAGATAAAATTTTGTTCCCTCCTGAGAGCGACCTCCATTGGTCCAAAAGTCTTCCGGTAGATGCCTTGGTGGTGGCGGCCGCAACTAAAAAGGACCTGGTGGACAAAGAAAGCCAGACTGTTCATCCGCCCAACAGAGTCTCAGGCTCTGGAAAGAATTGGGAAGCGTACTTTTGCATCAGGGACCTTTGCAATCAGGGCTCTGAACTACATGGCACATTTTACCAGGCTTCAAAGAGACTTAATCTCTGAGCTGTCTGAAACTTTGGCTGGTGCTGTGTCTAATGCGGTCCTTGACAAAGTGGCCTCTCAATTAGCCACCATTGAATCTATTTCTAACTCCTCCATGCATCTCATTTCTCATGCATCAGAAGGAGCAGCTAGAGTAGCGAGTGCAGGCATTGTTCTGAGACGACTTTCCTGGATGTGCATGTGTGATTTTGCGGAACCCTTCAAGGCTTCCTTTATCAATGCTCCAATTGAAGCCTCTTCGTTGTTTGGTCCCAAAGTTAAAAGCACACTGGCTAGATGTGAACAGGACGGTATGACCCTTTCTGCCGTGGGTGTCCGTTACTCTTCCCCTCAACGGGCTTTGTCCAGAAACCAAAAGAGTGGGAAGATATGGCACAAAGAATCTCAGGGATCCTTCTGTGACACACAGGCCGATTTTTCCCCTAGAGGCAGAGGGGGAAATTCTCAGGGAAGCCACCCCTTTCGGGGCAGAAGAGGTCTGCGTAACCAGGGTTACAGGGATTCTTTCACTGACCAACCCTACCAGCGCTCCTGAGGAGTGGCCTAACTGCTTTCCTCTGGAAGTGGTTGGGGGTCATTTCTCTTTGTACCCTTCTGCCTGGCTAACCGTCACCATCGATTCTTGGGTACAAAAGATAATAATCAGAGGTTACCATATCCCATTCGATCTTTACCTGCCACCTTAAGGAATTTACCTGACGTGCCACTCAGTCAAAGGGTACAGGCAGCATTAGAGATTGCAAGCTGCTAAGCAAAAGAGTCATCCAAACAGTCCCACCAGACCAGATAGGATCCGGATTCTACTCAAGACTATTTTTGGTGCCAAAAAAGACCATAGACTGGAGACCAATTTTGGATCTCAGTATGTTAAACAAATTTGTAAAGGTACAGAAATTCTGGATGGTCACTATACAGTCTATCCTCCCACCTTTGGAAAAAGACGATTGGATGTGCTCTATAGATCTTCAAGACACATATTGCCACATAAAAGTGGACAAACATTTAAGGAGATTCCTTCACTTCCGTGCGGGAACCAGTCATTATCAGTTCACAAAGTGCATGGCAGTCATCACAGCATTCCTATGACTACAGGGATTCCAGGCTTTTCCATACTTAGGCGACTGGCTCATCACTGCCTCCACCAGTCATCTATTAGAAAAAGCCCTGGCTTTCTCTCTTCACACTGCAGAAAGGCTAGGCATAACCATAAATTGGCAAAAATCCAATCTCACCCCATCTCAATCCACAGAGTTCATAGGGTCCTCCTGAACACAAAGAACTGCAGAGCATCCATTCCGGAGCACAGAATTCAAAGATTGAGACAACTGATTCCAGTCCTCTCAAAGGAGAAATCCTCAGCTCACTCGGTTCTACAGCTGTTGGGTTCCATGGCAGCCTCCATTACAATTGTTCCCCTGACCAGGTTTCATATGAGGCCTCTACAGTGGTTACTACTCACTCAGTGGTACCCTTTTCAGCTCCCTCCTTCAGCCAAGATTCAGATAACTCACAGGTGCAAGCAGGACTTAAATTGGTGGTTGCCTCAGAATCCGCTTCAATGGTCCCAAACCTTCTCCCCCCAACAGCCCATGGCCACAGTGACCACGGATGCCTCCCTGATGGGGTGGGGGGCCTATTTCAGGGAAAGATTGTCCAAGGTACGTGGTCCGAAATGGAGGCCCATCTGCATATAAATGTTCTGGAGTTGAGGGCTGTGCTTCTGGCGTTGCAAGCATTTCATCTCCTGTTGCCATCTGGGACCATTGCGATTCAATCAGACAACATGGCAGTGGTCTGGTACATCAACAAGCAAGGTGGAACGAAGTCTTATCCCCTTTGCCAGGAGGCCATGAGATTATGGCAATGGGCGATGGCTACCAACCGCTTTCTTCTAGCAATGCACATTCCCGGGAGTTCCAACATGATAGCAGACAGACTCAGCAGGTGCATTCTTCAACCTCATGAGTGGTCCCTGAATCCCTTGATAGCGGCAGAGATTTTTAACCACTGGGGTCTTCCTTGCTGCGATCTCTTTGCTTCCCCAACCAACTACAAATGCAGCAATTTTTTCACCCTGATTTTCCCTCGGGGACAGTCACCCAGGGATGCTCTAGTCCATGATTTGCCCTCAGGTCTACTTTATGCATTTCCTCCTCTTCCCCTCATTCCCCAGGTCCTGAAGAAAGCTCGGTGGTTGAAGAGCAAATTAATCCTCATAGCACCATTTTGGCCTCGTCAGATTTGGTTCCCCTTCCTGTGGCCTCACCTGCTAGATCAACTGTGGACTCTCGATCCAACCCCAGACTTTATCTCCCATCTGCAGAACTGGATTCATCCCAACCTAAACAGCCTAAAGCTCACACTTGGCTCCTCCACTTCCAGTGATTGCCAGGCAGAATGATCTATCCTTACCTGCATGTGACATTCTCATTGCATCTCCTAAGCCGTCTACCAGAAATACATACCTCAGCAAGTGGAAGAGGTTTACTATCTGGCTAAAAGAAAAACAGATAGATCCTTTCTCAGCACCAATGCCCGTAGTGCTAGAATACCTGTCTGATTTATTCCAGTCTGGTCTTTCTGCTTCCATGATCAGAGTTCACTTGGCTGCCATTTCTAATTTCCACAGTGCGGTCCAGGATTCTTCTCTCATGTCTCAAAAATTATGCAGGACCTTCATAAAAGGCATTTTTCATCTAAAACCTCCCTTTAGAGAACCCACTCAACCATGGGATTTGGCTTTAGTCTTTCAAGCTTTGACAACGTCACTCTTCAAAACAGCTTCTTCTTGCGACTTCAAATACTTGTCCTGGAAGACTTTATTCTTAGTTGCCATTACTACTGCCAGACGTACCTCCGAACTTCAAGCCTTGTGCATCAAGAAGCCATATCTGACCTTTCATAAGGACAGAGTTTCATTGAGAACTAATCCTATCTTTTTGCCCAAAGTGATTTCTGACATGTCCATTAACCAAACCACTGAATTGCTAGTTTTCTTTCCCGTCATTCAAACACAGGAGAGTATTGCCTACATACCCTACATATTCACAGACAACTTCATTTCTACTTGGACAGAACTAACATTTCTCGCAAGTCAGATCAGCTTTTTTTGGCCTTTTCTGGACCTAGATTAGGATGTGCTGTTTCCAAGGTCATGTTGGCTAAGTGGTTGAAAGACTGTGTGACCTTTATTTACAGCAAGCATAATGTTCAGTTAACTACCACTGTCAAGGCTCATTCTACTCGGTCAGTAGCAACCTCAGCTGCTTTCCATGCTAGAGCTTCTTTGCATGACATTTGTGCAGCTGCTACATGGGCTAGACCACTTACCTTCATCAGCCATTACAAATTAGATCTGTCTTCCAGGGGAAGAGCATCATTTGGCTCTATGGTGCTCAGGAACATCCTTCCATTAGGGTTTCCCAAGAAATAAGGTAGCTGGGGGCTCTGTCCCATGCATAAGGAATGAATGAGGATTAACATCATCAGATAAAGAAGTTATGTGATGTTGATCCTTGTTCAGTCATTACAACCCTCCCTCCATCCCCCTCCTGAGGCTTATAGTGGATCTCACCTTCCAATTCAGATAGGTCAGTTGAGCAGAGGTAGCCTCTACCTTCTTTTGACTTGTAAACTCAATCTGAGGTAACATGGAGAGGGGAATTATGGGTAAGAGTTTAGCTCGAGAGTTTGTGGCTGACGTGAGCTTGGAAAATGGCCGGCTCAGTTCCAAGGTCGGAACCGATACCCATGCATAATGACTGAACGAGGATCAACATCACAGATGGAATTATGGTAAGACATAACTTCTTTTTCCTTAAGTCCCTGCCATTACTACTGCCAGACGTATCTCCGAACTTCAAGACTTGTGCATCAAGAAACCATATCTGACCTTTCATAAAGACAGAGTTTCATTGAGAACTAATCCTATCTTTTTGCCCAAAGTGATTTCTGACATGTCCATTAATCAAACCATTGAATTGCTAGTTTTCTTTCTCGTCATTCAAACACAGGAGAGTATTGCCTACATACCCTAGACATTCACAGACAACTTTGTTTCTACTTGGACAGAACTAAAGTTTCTCGCAAGTCAGATCAGCTTTTTTTGGCCTTTTCTCGACCTAGATTAGGATGTGCGGTTTCCAAGGTCATGTTGGCTAAGTGGTTGAAAGACTGTGTGACCTTTATTTACAGCAAGCATAATGTTCAGTTAACTACCACTGTCAAGGCTCATTCTACACGGTCAGTAGCAACCTCAGCTGCTTTCCATGCTAGAGCTTCTTTACATGACATTTGTGCAGCTGCTACGTGGGCTAGACCACATACCTTCATCAGCCATTACAAATTAGATCTGGCTTCCAGGGGAAGAGCATCATTTGGCTCTATGGTGCTCAGGAACATCCTTCCATGAGGGTTTCCCAAGAAATAAGGTAGCTGGGGACTCTGTCCCATGCGTAAGGAATGAACGAGGATTAACATCATCAGATAAAGAAGTTATGTCTTACCATAATGTTTCATCTGTGATGTTGCTCCTTGTTCAGTCATTTCGACCCTCCCTTCATCCCCCTCCTGAGGCTTATAGTGGATCTCACCTTCCGATTCAGATAGGTCAGTTGACCAGAGGTAGCCTCTACCTTCTTTTGACTTGCAAACTCAATCTGAGGTAACATGGAGAGGGGAATTATGGGTAAGAGTTTAGCTCGAGAGTTTGTGGCTGACGTGAGCTTGGAAAATGGCCGGCTCAGTTCCAAGGTCGGAACCGATACCCATGCGTAATGACTGAATGAGGATCAACATCACAGATGGAATGTTATGGTAAGACAACTTTTTCCTTAAGTCCCTGCCTCATATAAGTTTGCTGGTAAAGTTATTTGACTTGTGAACACATTGAAAGATCTGGTTAGAACAGAAAACAAAGCTGTATTTCTTGGTGAGTTATACAAAATAGGAGTACAATTATCTGTGAATTGTGGGAGGTGCTAAAAACAGGAAAGCATTTTACAGTTTTCATGACAAAGTTAACTATAGGAAAGATAAAGTTCTTGGTTTGTATTCCTCATCAGTTTCTTGATTGACTGCAGTGTGTATTTTTGTTAGAATACATTATTTAAGGTATTTCCCATTGCATATTAGAATCTATAGTTAGAAGAAGAATCAAAGCTGTTTCTTCTAGTAAATCACAGAGATCAGAAGAGATTAATTACATGTGAAGTGAGAGAGGAGCTGAAGACTTTTTAAGACAACAGAAAACATTTCAGCTTTTTTTTCAGAAGGTTTGCTTGAAAAGTCTCTGCCATATAATAGTCTATTCTATAGGAAAGTCAAATGTCTTATTTTTTGTTCCTTCTATTTTTTTTATTTTTACATCATCAGTACTATAGTGCATATATATGCAAGTATTTTCCTCTTTTGCATAGGAGAGAAAGCAAAGCTGGTTCTCTCAGTGAGTCATAGCAATTTAACAGAGGTTAATTACATGTGAACTGTGAGAGGAGCTAGAGAACAGTACTTTCTTCAAATGGAAAGAAAACATTTATTTTTTTTCTAAGAAAACTCACTTGGATATCCTCTGTAGACTGTCATGTAGGAAATGCATACTTCTTAGTTTGTATTTCTTATAATGTTTACAGTGTATTTTATTGCAGTGTGGTATCAAACTAATTTTCCCTTGCATTGTAAAAGTTCTGGGTTTGAGAAAAAAAATAAAGATTTATTGGTGAATCATGGCATTAGAAGAGGTTACTTACTGTGAAATGTGGAAGGAGCTAGAGATGGCAATTATTATTTAAAAGGAAAATAAAGCATTTTAGGATATTTCTGAAAAAATGCAATTAAAAGCATGCTGTCATAGAAGAGACTGTTATATCAAAAATGCAAATTTCTTGGTTTGCATTCTTCCCATTATTTTCTTGTTTTATTGTAGTATGTATTTCTATTGCCGATTTATTTCAAGCCCTTTTTCTTTTGCATTTGAAAAGTTATACTTAACAAAAAATGAAGATATATCTCTTAATGAGATAAAATAGTTAGAAGTGGTTAATTACCCATGAAACGTGGACAGAGCTAGATAATAGTATGCTTAAGGGGAAAATGACATTTAGTTTAATAGCGTCCGTCATTATATATGCTGTTGTATGGGAAAGACAGTTTTCTCAGTTTCTATTCCTCCTTTTTTATTGTAGTGAGTATTATTATTGTCATATGTTATTTAAAGCCCTTTCCTTTGTATCTTGCATATTTAAAGTTTTGGTTAGGGGAGAAAAACAATGCTAACTGATGAATCATAGGAATGAGAACAGGTTAATTACCTGTGAACTGTGGGAGGAGCTACAGATTAGAATTAGTATTATTTTTATGTAGAAGGAAAAGAAAAATCTCAAGGGTTTTTTGAGAATCTCACTTGAACATTCTCTTTCATGGAAAATAAGCTGTTGTGTATCATGGATGTTTATTAGCAAGAGTTATGCTACAAAGTTTCTAAAGGTTATGTTGGGGGGTATGTTAGTTTGTGCATAGCTGTCTGCTTTTGTCCATCAGAGCCATGGGGCTAGACCCTGGCTGAATTTCTGACTTCCCATTCATTGGTTAAGATTATGCTTGAATAGGGTTAGGGATGGACTCTGCATCACATAGATGGGAAGTCAGTTCCAGAGCATGCGGATCCTCTGAGACACACATCTGTCTTGACAACATGTCCTATGATGTCACAAGAAAAATGTAAATCCTTGGATCTAGTTAGGCTATCACTAATGGCATCTGATATAAAGAGGAAAGGTTTAGTAACTTAATAATGGTGGATCTGGACTTGCATACCCTACATATATTTGTGAAGACAGATGTGTTAATGTGTTATGCTCTACCAGTTCTTAAGGAAACAAACTTAACAATATGCTATTATTTTCATGTGATATAAACAAGCTACATAGTCTAGTGAAAAGGTCAGAGTGTTTGCTTGCCTCAGGGAATTACATACAGATATACTGTGCATACAGGAAACATCTGTAAAAAAGTAATGTCTTTTGGCTTTAGGGGTTAGGGGTCACCACAGCGGATCACGGGTTTGCTTATGATTGGCAGTGGATTTTTTACGGTGCCGAGTTGCCAGCCCTGCGCTCAACCTTCAATGAAGGCACACCCACTCATGCACGCACCTACCTGCATGTCTTTAAAGTTCACTCGACCACAGGGAGGACATGCAGACTCTGCATAGAAGACACTCCAGCCGAGAATCGAACAGGAGAGCCTCTTGCTGTGAGGCGACAATGCTAACCAGTGCACCACTGCAGCCTATACAGGAAACATCTGTATAAATCAGAAATTAAACTGAACTTTTACTATGGAGAAGAGGTATGTTTCTGTTGTAAAGGAGGCAGGAGGAAGAGTATGTTTTGATAATTAGTTGTGGCTTGCAGCTTGTGAGTCAGCTGGCTGATGGTCGGGGAGATAGTTGATGGAGGCCATCTACACAGACTGAAAGTTAAGTGGTCAGTATTTACCTCCTCCCACCAGGGACTCAAAGTAATCTGAGGTTACTGATATTGAACACAGTATAATTCTTGATATTGGTCATTCTGAGAGCTTGGAATCTGGTGACCAAGCAGACAGTATATTCAAGCTGGACTCAGGTGATGGGCATACTATAAACCTGAATAAAATGTTTGTAATCTAGTGTAAGTACATGGCATGGTATACCACCAGATATCTACAGTCAGCACTTTCCCATGTATCATTTTTCATTAAGACTGTACAGAGTTATTGGACTTCCAAGATGGCTGTACATTGAGTAATAGCTTGTTTCTAGCTCTCCCAATGTGAAAACAGAAACTCAGTGGAAAAGACCAGTAGACTTGTGTTTATGGGTAAATTTCAATAATTGGCTAGTAAGTGCATTGCCAGGAATAAAGAAATACAGAAGACCTGGAAAAATCAGCTACAAAAAGTGAGGAAAAAACACTGACTGGGGAAAATTCTGCACTGTAAAGCAAAAAGTAATGCAACCTTCCGACATGACTTCCAATAACCTGCAGAAGATACAAGATAACTGCATACAGACCTGGGTAAAATAAACAAAACACTGATGGAGTATATCAACACAAACAAGAAAAGGCTGGAAAAAATGGAAGAAGCTTTAAACAATATTCAGATGAGATGATAAAGCTAAAACAATCAGAGATCAAACTGAAGCAAGGGCTGGCTGAATATGAAACTGCTCAGGAAGAAAAGTTTCAAAAATAATAGAATTAGAGGACAGAACACAAAGGGAAAACCTGAGATTTTCAGCTATACCAGAGAAGCTGGAAGGAACAGACTGCATTAATTTTATGAAAGCACAAATAAGCAACTGGACTGGTATTCCACAGCAGGACTTAGTTGAAAGGTCACATAATGTGTAGGCTCCAAATCTGGCTATAAGAAAGCAGTCTAGAGCTTTAATAGTAAAGATGCAATCCTACCAACAGAAGGACTTGATTCTGAGAAAACTGTGGCAGGAGGATAAAGTACTAAAAGTGGGAGACAGCAGAGTGTTCGTGGAGAATGATTACTCATATAATACCAGACAGAAGAAGAGCAAATTTATTCCACTCTTCAGGAACTGTTGAGATGCAGGTGTGAGATTCAAACTGCTGTACCCAGCTGTCTTCAAGGTATTCTTCCCTGGAGGAACAAAGCCATTTTTTGATGATGTACATGCTAAGGAAGAAATACAAAAGTTTGTCTAACAAAAAGTAAGCTGTGAAACAGAAGGAGATTCTGCTTCTTGTTCTTCTGGTAATAAAGACCACAGAGAGAGTGTACCTGTGAAACCTTTTCAAATTTTGCAATGCAAAATGTTGGAGAGAAGGAAGGGGCCACAACAGTTGACTAAAAGAACAGAGAGGCAGGTTTTTGGGGATGAACAGTAATAAAACCAGTAACCTAATGTGGGATTACAATGCAATAATTATATTTGTGAAATATGACAGAACAAGAAAATCTGGAATTAGATTTTTTTCAGAATTTATTAGACTTGTGGGGGACTCTGGAGCATATGCCGTACTTCATGTCATTAATGTTCGGAAAAGTGCTTTGGGGAGGGGGAAGAGGAGGGAGAAAGTTAACTGTGAGTAAAGATTTTTTTCTTAAGTAGTACTAATTTTGTGGCATATGGTTTTCTTTACATGCTATAAAGTATTTTTTTTCAGTTATTTTTAAGTGTAATGGGGATTGTAAGCAGGATCTGCTGCACTTTTTTCTTTTCATTCTCCCTTCTTCTTTCTTTCTTCTTGTCCAGTTTTAAGAAATGTAGGCACTGTGATGTAAAAAAAAAAAACCTGGTTAAAAAGCATGATTAATGTGCTTGCTTTTATTCTTGCATGAAGGAATGACTGGAGTAAAGACCTTAGATTGATTTAGTAACACGTTTTAAGAGAGAGCAAATAAATGAAAAAGAACACTGAACATTATGGGGCTTTTTTCTAGCAAATAAGTGTATGCTCAGTAACAATGCTGCAGCTGGTCTTCATGTTTTCATGGAAACAATCTGATAAGAAGAAACTGGCTAGAGTCTGGTGGAGAGTGATTGGCTGAGGAAAAAACAAGACAAAAAACATTTGCTAGGAGATAATGTTCTCTGAATGTGTTCAGGGGTTTTCCCAAGGTAGATAATGTTCTCTGAATGTGTTCAGGGGTTTTCCCAAGGTAGTTAATATTCTCTGAAAGCATTCAGGGGGGTTCCCAGCTGGGAGAGCTATAAAAATAAGATAAAACTAATTATCCTTAGTAGACGCACAGGCTGTACCATGCATCTTTGCATGGACAACATTTCTTTTAGGTTAACGTAAGTCTGTGAGTGTGGCTGTCAGTTTGGGACTTTTGGTCCCATTATGAGGATAAAAGTTTAATATTTGAAGGTATTGTGTTGTGTGTTAGTATTAAATTAATAAGTTTGAAGGGGTATTGGGGTGTGTTTTTTAATTTTTTGAGGGCTTTTAATAAAAACAAAAAGTTTTATAAGATGTGACTTAGGCTTGAATGGATATGACAAGAAACAACTATATAAAAGTTCAAACTGCCAAACAGGGTATACATGTAAAACAAAAGCTGGAACGTGACATTTAACAAATAAGGTATTATACATAAAAGGTGAGAATAATAACTTTAATAATGCTTTAATACAATGATGCATTCTGTAATGTCTTTCAATGTAAATGGCCTCACAGATAAATACAAAAAGTCTAGTGAACTATAGTAAAAAATGTAGAGTGCAAATAGCTGTTACTGGAGACACACTTAGAAAGAACTGAATGTGGGAATTTGATAAAGAAAGGTTTTCAGAATGGTTATTAAGCAGAATACCTGGGACAAAGGAAAGATGAGTACTTATATTAATTGCAAGAGGATCTCCAATAGTGATAGAAGAAGATAAAAAAAATAATAATGGCAGATTTGTAGTGCTAAGGGGGCTACTGGCAAGGGAGGAGGATTACACTGGCATATATTTACATTCCACCTAAAACTGCTATAATGGAGCTTAAGAAAATGAATCAGTTTTCAGCAAGGGATATTACTTATAGATGGGGAATGGAATTTGATTTACAGCAGAGAAGATGTGTCTTTGTGGCCCAGAAGGGAAAATATAACAAAGGAGGGTAGATTTTTGAAGAAATGTATGAAAATATTTGGTATGAAAGATGTGAATTCAGTAATAGGAGTTTGGAGTGAATTTACATATTAGAATATAAAAACTGAGCTAGGCTGGACAGAATTTACATTTCACAGGAACATGTGCATTTAATTGATGGTCTTGATACTCACCCAATAATTATTTCAGATGATGAGCAAATGATAAAGTAAAAGCATGGGGTAATGAAATAAAAATGAGACATTGGAGCTTTCCCACCTATCTGTTGAAAAGTGAGGGATTTAATGAATGGGTAGTGGAGATTATTCAGGAGCTGTTAGAGAGGACAGAGAGTTCTTCTGAAAATACAGCAAGGGAGTGGGATAAAAGTAAGGTGGAGTTTAAAAATAGGGTGGAAATTTAAGAAAGGGAGCTATGGTTAAGAAGTAACAAGAATTATTTAGAGGGACTGACAAATGTTAAAGTATTGCAGAATAGGGGGGATCTCACAGAACAAGAGGTGGCTCAACTGCAGAATGCTAGACAGAAAATAAGGGATTACCTCTAATATGCACACGTTTAGAAAGGTTGCTGTTAAGCAACTTTTTTTATAAAAACTTTTAGCACAACAACTCAGGCAACAGAAAGAAGAAAAGGCTATTGCTAAACTTAGGAAGCTTAAAACAAGGAAGGTAACGAGATCCTGTAGAGGTATAAGAAATATTTTGAAAAATACTGTGATAGTCTCTATAAAGCAGAGAAATATGACAATCAAGAAAAGATGCAAATGAAAATGTTTATGGAAGAATTAAATATGCCAAGAAGGTTAGAGGCAGATTAGGCAATTATTAACAGTTAGGATAGGAGGAGATGGGATAAAAATTGTGATGTATAACCAATCTAGAGGATAGTCCCCAGGAATAAATGGTATTCCTGTGGAAGTTTGGAAATTGGGTGGAAAAACTGATATCTGGAAGGTTTTAACAGTATTTTTTTTCAAATATAATTTTTATTGCATTTTACTCTTTTTTTAATACAAAAAAGTAATAAAACAGAAATATATAAGGACAAGATACATGGAATATCAATTTGCAATAAACATAACAACATAGGACATATACCATCAGTGTTCAGTTAACAATATGCAGAATTAGAATCAGTTAAATTGTAAGACAAATTGTACTCAGAGATATTTTAATCTTAATAGAATCTGTCATTGAAACAGTTTCATCAACATATTATAGCCTACCTAACTTTAGTTGTAGTTTGTAATAACTATGTACACTATATACAGTTGATGACACCTCTGATGTTCAGTATGTTTGCACTTCCTAGACCTTTCCCAATTTAAGATGAGTAAAAGTTATGCCAATGTTTATTTTCTTTTATTTTTCCTTATTTATTTAGAGTAGTAGTGATGTTGTAGTCCCTTGTCTATAGGCCGGTTTTACCTTAAGATTTCTATAAGTGTTTTCCAATATTTCTGATAATAAGATAGTTTGTTTTTGGCTTCTTGTGATTAGTTTGCTGACTAATATGTATTTCATAGCCATTCCTTTAAATTCGTCCCATGTAAGTTTAGTTCTAGCTAGCCAATTTTGAGCTATGTATGATTTCATCATTGCACACAATGTTACTATGATGCGTTTGTTTTCATGTGACCTAACCATTCTAATGCTTTGTTTCTAACTCCCTATCCTAACCATTCTAATGCCTTGTTTTTAACTCTTCTATAGCATCGTGTTGTCCTAGCCATTCTAAGGATATGTTTTTAACCCTTCTACATCTAATTTCCAATAACTCCCCTTCTTAACTAACCACCTTTTTTCTCCTGGTTGTCATTCATGACATCAATCTAGGTATCATGTCATGTTATACATTCAAATGCTGTGTAATGATTTCTGTACATATTTCATGCAATAAACCTACAAAGATCTTAAACTTCAATGTAACCATGTATATAAATAATCACCTTTTTAAAATTTTTTCAATGTAACCATGAATATTGATTGTCATCTTTTGTACATGTGGAGCTTTTCTCCCCGGGCCTCCACTGAAAATGGACATGTATCCAGTCAGACTCTTCCGGTTAACAAATGTAAAATAAAATAAATGTGAAAAATTGGTGGGGAATACGTGTAAATTGCAATTTCCCATGACAGGGTAGATTTAGTGGATCCCTTTTTTCTAACTTGGTTCTTAATGAGCACCATAATTTGTAAACATTCTTACAGCTCCAGAAAATATGAAGGGTATCAACTGTGCTGTTTGGACATGTGGGGCAAAAAGGAGAGAGAGAAGGATTGATTTTACTTAGAAAGAGTGGTGTATGGTAGGCATTATTGTTAATCATAAATATAAATTAAATTTTTGAGCTGGGTTAATTTCAAGGTGAGTTCAATTGCAGCAGATTTTTGGTCAACAATAATCTTGTTATTTTTTCCTTCCCAATATTTTGAGTATAGGAGCGAATCTTGGTATTTAATCCTTGTTATTAATCTGTATGTGTTTGATAGCATTTTGGATCTTGAAAGCAATAGTTTAATAATTTGTTGGTACAGCTGCATATTTTATATGCCTATTTTGACATTTGTAGAAATTGTGTTGATCAGGTATAGTATTTGCTTGATAATAGTGTTGTAACTTTTATTTACTTCTAATCTTTGCCTTTTATTTTCGATTGAAAGGTTTTTGTCTTGGTAGAAGTCTCATACAGTGGTATTTTTAATTAACGGGTATTGATTCAGGTTTAGCATAGTGCTATTTAATTTAATATTAGGGTTTAAGTGTATTGGTTGTCCTAGTAACAAAGTATCCTTAAGATTTAGGGAGGATAACAGCTTTTGAAATAGTAATGTATTTCTTATGATTATGGGGTGGATTTTAAAATACCTTAGTGCCTTGGAGTTTAGAAAGGGTATTGCTTTAGGGTTTAAATTTGATGAGATTAGATGTTTATAATATATTTTAATCCAGATTGGATACCATGCTTTGTTAGATGATTCATAATTTGCTATTTGTATAATTCAACCAGTGTTTATAATGTCATAGTATGTTTGAAAATCAGGTAATCCTAGGCCACCTTTCTGTTTGGGCAATGTTAACCTAGAGTATTGCATTCTTATATTTTTAGGATGCCAAATAAATGTCCCTAGTAGAGTTTCAAGTTTGGAAAATAAGTTATTTGGTATATTTTGATTAATAGCATTAAAGTGAAACAGTAATCTTGGGATAATATTCATTTTAACTATAGCCACCTTAGATAGTGGAAATAGGTTAAGATTTAACCATCTTTTAGTGTCTTCTGTGATGTTAGCCCAAGTTTTAAACAGATTATTTTTAGTCAAATCAGATTGGGGATGAGTGAACATGATACCCAGATATTTGAGATTGAAATTTCAGTTTCAGGGAAACAGAATTCCTTGTGTCCTAAAGTATTCAAAGGGAATATGACTGACTTGTTTGGGTTAATTATATAGTTAGATATTTTTGAAATTTTTTCAATGGAGTTTACGATCTTGTTTAAATCAGTATTTGGGAATTTGAAGTAAGTATTAAGGTCATCAGCGAAAACTGTATACTTTATTAGGATTTTAGAAATATTCATAAAGTGGTAGTAAGTTCTTTGTGATATTTTAAGGAGAAGAATTTCAATGTATATATTGAACAGGTATGGTGATAGTGGGCATCCTTGAATTGTACCGTTAATAATTTGAATAGGTTTTGATTGCTTTTTATTTATACATAGTGTTGTCATAGCACTGTTGTATAAGGCCCTCACCATGTTTATATATTCATCAGGAATGCTAAATCTTTTGAGTATCTTGAATAAAAAATCAAGGTTTACTCTGTCAAAAGCATTAGACGCATCTACTGATAGTGCATAGCTAGGGCACTGATCATTTGCTTTTAAACTGATGATTGAATCAATGGTGAGTGTGTTGTCCCATACCTGTCTTATTCATAAAGCCGAGTTGTTCAGAAGATATAATGAAAGGTAGATTCTTTTTTTGATTCTGCTAGCTAGGACTGTTGATAGAATTTTGATATCAATATTTATGAGTGCTATCGGTCTGTAGTTGTTTGGATTTAGTGCATCTGAGATGGGTTTTGATATGAGTATAGTTTTTGAGTTGCTGCTATACAGGTCCTTGATTCCATACTTTATTACATATTCGAATACTTTCAATAATATTAGAGCTATTTGTTTCTTAAAAGTCTTATAGAACTCCACCACATACCCATCTGGCCCTGGTGATTTGAATGAGTCATTAAGAACAAAAGGGACACTAGGATGTGTCAAATGCAAGGCATGCAAATTTATTGTGCCTTATTTTGGACTCTTAAATGGTCGAAGATTTGAAGTTTGTGAAAATTATAGGTGTGACACTGAGGGCATTATTTATGCCCTCAGATGTCCCTGTAATAAGTTTTATATGGGTGAGTCCAACAGGGCTTTTAAAATAAGGCTATTAGAACATGTTTGTGATATATTAAATAAAAAGGAACAGAGTTCAGTGCTACAACATTTTTTGGAAGCACATGGTAGTTCTGTTCATGGTTTACAAGCCACAATTTTAGAAAAAGTAGTGTGTTTTTTTTTTTTGGGGGGGGGGGCTCAGCAAGAATAAACTTCTTTATAAAGAAGCAGTGTATATATTAAAGTTACTTTGTTTCCAAAGGGTATGAATGCTGATTTTAACTGGCATGCATTACTTTAAATACGTTTTAAGTGTTTTATGGTATTACCTGATGACTTTGTTTAATTGCCCATTGGGTAGTGTATATAAATCAAGTGTGTGATGTGAAGTAACTGTGTACTCCAAGAAGGCAGTGTATGCCAAGACATCAGAGAGGAATACATTTTTTCATTCGGTTCCTGGTCTTTGTTCTTCATTATATTTGCTGTTGTTTTGGCCTTGGTGATTTACCTAGTTTCAGCTTATCTACAGCAGCAGTGATTTCCTCTACATTTATAGGGGGCTTTAAGATTATTTATTTGTGTTTCGTTTATTACTGGAAATTGCAATTCTTCCGTGAATTGATAGAATAGCAGTTCATTGTACTGGTCGTGTGGGCCATATAGTTTTTAATAAATTTCTTCAAAAGCCTTTATAATCTCTTTGTCCATATCTCGAGTTTTGTTATTGTAATTTAGTTTAACAGTATTTTAAGAGGAGGAGCAATACCAACATCCTGGAAGAAAGCAGTGGTAGCTGTAATACCTAAAGAAGGTAAAGATCCATCAGATCCAGCTTCATACAGTCCATTTCAATACTAAACCATAATTATAAAGTATTTGTGTCTGTACTGGCTAAAAGAATTGCAGAAATAATGCCAAAATGGATATATATGGATCAATGTAGTTTTGTGGAGGGGAGGCAAACATTAACAGAACATTAATGATCCAGAGGAAAGCAGAAAGTAAGAAAATACCATTGTTGCTTGGGGGTCTTGATGCAGTGAAAGCATTTCAGCTGGGACTTTATGAGTAGGGCCATGGAAGCCCTTGCATTTTCTTAAAAAATATATATATAAGGTCGATGAGGAGGTTATATGATGGATCTGAGGTGAAAATGAAAGTGGGTTGGGTCCTCTGATAATTTCTGCTTGAGCAGAGAAACCAGGCAGGAGTGTCCTCTTTCCCCTTTATTATTTGCATTATATTTAGAACCATCTGTTTGCAAATAATATTATTTTATACCTGACAAAACCAGAGACATTAAAGTGTTGTGGAACATTCTGAGACAGTTTAAAATCTTTTCGGGATACAAAATTAATGAAGTTAAAACAAAGGCAATAGCAGTAAATTATGTACCCACAGACGAACTAGTCCAGGAATATCCATATTTATGGGAACATGATAAAATGAAGTATTTACTAGTATGGTATGGATTAAAAAAAGATTCTAGTGTGGCAGTTAAGGATATGCGAGAAGAGACTAAACAAAGGATAATACAAAAACTGAGAAAATAGGAGCTTTGTTATAAGGATAGAGATAGTAAGATACAAGTAATTAAAATGCTTTTAGTCCCTTTAGTCTTATACACAGGGCAGGCATATTTTTATCAACCAGAGGATAAGTTGTGGATAGCAATTAATAAAGAGCTGAAGGACTTTATCTGGCAGGGGAAAATGGCAAGAGTCAAGTGGGATAAGCTGGTTCTTCCAATAGAACAGGGCAGATTGGGCTTAGCCAATTTGAAGAGGTATTTCAGTGCTACACAGTTAAGACTCCTGTACATAGCACAAGCAGAAAACTATATTTCAAACTGGAAATGGATGATGATGAAATAGGGGGAAGCTCAAGAAACAGAGAGTGACTGGGATTTTGGATATAGGCCTTTAAGGAGAATAACAATAATCATACAGAATATTATATCCATAAAGTAGCAGAAAGTATTCTAAGAACTAAGCCAGCAGAGGATTGGAGAAAGGAGATTCTGCTGATAGGGATGACTGCAATTAGGTAGATAATAGGTAAGAGGGGGCTGGAATTCATTGGAGAAAACTGGCAAAGGAGCCTAAGTATTGGGAGCAAATAACTAGAGAAGGAAAGATGATAGAATGGGAAGACGCCAAGAATTTATTTGGATTACAGGTTAGAGATTGCCTTCCCTATCAGGGATTGATATCAGAGTATAGGCAAAGAGAAAGAAATAGGGGAGTCCTAAGGGAAAGACCAGCACTGGTATAGTTTTTAGTAGAATCTAAAACAGAAGCTGCCATTAAAAAATGAATAATTAGTAGAACATATAAAATAGTACATGATAACTATAAGAATCAGTCAGAGAAGTTTAGAAAGGACTGGGAAGAGAAACTGGATAAGCAATTCACAAAGAGATAATGTGAGGCTATAGGTATGTCTCCAAATATGTAACAAAATCCAGAAGATTTACAATTTTTTGACTGGAAATGTTTCCATAGATATTTCTATACCCAAAGTAGACTCCAGAGAATTTTTCCTCAGGCAGACAGCAAATGTTGAAGGTGTGATGGGAAAGAAAGAGGTAATTGGGAACATATTTTCTGGGAGTGCGGTGAATTGGCAGACTTCAAGGATTCCCTGTGGAATGCACAGTCAGTGATGCAGTGTGGGCAGATTGGTCTGACAAGGGAGTTGATTTTTATGAGCTGTAATACAGAATCAGAATTGCCTAGGCATAGTAAGGCCTTGCTGTGTCTAGTAATGGTCGCTACCAAAAAAAATGTGATTACTAGAAAATGGAAATCAAAATCTAAACCAACTACAGTAGAAGTAGTAAATATAGTAACAGAGTTAAAACAACTGAAATTGACATCTTTAGAAGAGGGTAGGTGCAAACTACATAGGAAAAAATGGGAATTGTGGGAACAATACATACAAGGGAGGAATGAGGTTTAAAAGGCAGCAGGACTTAAATGAGCTATATAATATTTGACTAAAAAAGATTGGGTAGATTATAAGTGATGTATAATGTTTACAACTGGGAGTGTGTCAGTATGATTTGTAATGTGAAATGCTTGTGACTAGGATTGTGTCTGTGTGGTTTGTTTTCATTTATATAAATCTATGACTGCCTGTCTAGTAAGTGATGGTTTAATAAAGATGTTTCTTGTTTAAAAAAGACAGGAATTTAATAATTTATGTAATGTCGCTTAGTTTATATGATATATAGCAATATATGTGAGTATAATGTTTATGTTAATTATAGTGTGATTACTTTTATATGAATGTAAATTTGCCTATGTCACAAGTGATTATTCAATAAAGGTGTCTGAAAAAAATCTGCAGAGTTACTGTCTCCAGAGAGCAATCACACTTAACTGACTCACTAGGTACTTTATCTCTTTATTTATTGGATTGTGGTGTTTTGATGATGAGGCAATAAGTTAACGAATAAGTTATTAAGAAACAGTGGCAGATGAGCATCTGTCCAGATTTCGGGACTGATTTAATATCAATAATCATTGAGAACTTCAAGATGGCTCCCGAATATTCTAGGTACAGAGTAATCAGTTTAAGATGAGTGCAAGAGCTCAGAAGTAGTGGTGGCAGCTTCTACAACTCGAGAAAGAACCAGCTTCTTGTGATGCACTGGCCAGTCAACTAGCCAAAAAGGTAATTCAATGCATCTTGGGTATGACAAAAGATTTCAATGACAAGTCTCTGTGAGTGAGCTTTCTAGAATTCTTCAGGCAACCCAGCACTCATCATCCTAAGACTAGCAAATGAAAGCAGAAAGGATGGTTAACAAATATAGAGGTCCACTGGGACAAGGGATGTAGACAGCCTGTGGCTTTATTCTGAACAGGTTTTTTGGGACTATGAGAAATTATATTATGATACTTAAGAGGAGGAGATGGTGGAAGCTGTCGGGCCATTTTTAGAACAGTCAAGATTGCAAAGATAAGGGGTCAGTCATTGCTGGCCTTGGATTCATTACATGAGGTTAGTGAAATTTTGAAAAAAACAGTACAGCAGGTCTCAAAACCCAGATGGTTTGCCTTTGGAGTTGTACATGATAATGAAAAGTTTGATTTGCCTTAACTTAATTGATATGAATGAAGTACTTCAATCAGGGTTGACTGCACAGGCTATTCATAATCTGGATATGATTTCTGAGAGGGCCCCATCCTACAGGCATCAGTTCTTAACCATGATTTCAAACTATTCATGGTGCTACTAGCTAAGGTTACGTTCAAAGTCATAACCATAATTATAATTCCCAAGCTGCTAAGGTTGCTCTTCTTGGTTCCAAACTTAAAAACAGCTAAGTGAAGGTGTCTTTGGTAGGCAGTCATTCACCAAGGCACTGCTTCTGCTGGAGGATGCCAGGAAAAAGTAGTTGCGCAAGTGCACTCACCTTAACAAGTTATGTTCTGGCAGAAGGATCCCTTTGTAGTACAGTTCATTATCCAGGAACAATAGCTGGAAGCAGGTGTCTTCCATTCCAGTTTCACAACTTTTGGATACTCCCAGCATACCTCTCAACCTCTTGGAGCAGGTAATCTGGACAAAGCCATAAATAAAAGGGGGACAAAGGTCCAAAAATAGGGACAATTTTTAAATATTGCTTTTACAAACTTAGAAAATTGATAGAATAATATGTTTTGCAGGGAGGGTGGTCTAATGGTTAAGGTGTTTGCCTTTCAAACACAAGGTACAGGGTTTGAGTCTCATAAGAGATAATTGGCTAGGCTTAAAATGGCTTGCAAGGGCAGTTAGCCTAGTACTAATCTATGAATCTATGACCCTATTAGCATGAATTTTCTGAAGAGTATGGAGTCTGAAATTCAAATGTTTGTCAATTCTTCAGTCATTAATAATTTGCCAGAAAACCACAGTTTTATGAAAAATGAGCCAAAAATATGAGGCAAAACCTGGACATTCTGTGAAAATCTGTACAGTTGAGAGGTATGACTCCCAGAGAAGAGTTGGACTCCTCCTCCTGCATAAGATGTTGGTCAAATGCACAGCTAAAAAGGGGAGCAGCCAGCACTATTTTCCACACTCCATCTGCATGAGCTTGCCCAGTATCTCCCTTGCCTGTACTCAACTGGCTAATTATTTTCTCTGCTGGGTTGAGGGCCAAGCCCATTTTTTCCCTGGGCAGGGCAAAAGCCCTCTCTCTCATTTGTTCACTGACTGGGGTAAGAACTTAATCAGCCCAGTCTCTATGAAGTGAGAGTTGGGTGTTGAGATGAGTTAGCCTGCCAGAATGTAGCCATCCCCAACTCCCTCTCATCTGCAGCTTGTGAGCTTCAGAAGCTATTTCACAAGAGCTGCATATATGCTACCACACAAGCCAACCTCCTGGCTAAGCAGAGAGTTCCTGTGCATTTTGAAATTATTCAGCTAATTGTTGCAGATGATACACCTAGACTTCAAGGTAGGACAGGCAAGCCAGCATTGGTCACTCACTCCTATAATCTCCTGCGCAAACTTTCAGGCACCCATGGCATTAGTTGAACATGCATCATATGGGTTACAGTCAGGGCTTTATACCTCTATGCTACAGAGTAAACACTGATGCTGAATCATACCATGTTCCCACTGTCAATTATTTTTTTGGCAAAGGTTACCAACAAGCAATGAGAGATTAGAAGCAAGTTATGTCCCTAGTACTCAGTTTGAGAATTCCTGGAGAACCTGAGGAGTTCATCTCACTGCCTCATGTAAATGAGAAGACCTAGACTTCGGTACCACTGGAGTCCCAATATCATTATTTTGAGTACTTACCATTTCTGATAAAAAAGAGGGTAGGACAAGTATAGGTTTAGAACCCCATATATGTTCATAAGGATTTCTGGATCTCTTCCCTACACTTCCAGACTACAGTAGGGATAGTCACTCTCAAGGGGTTCAAAATACAAGTATTTAGGTGTAAACTACTTTCATGCAAGATACAAATGGAAATTAAATGTTTTTGCCAGGGACAATTCCCGTTTGCACCTCCATGTGAGGGAGCTTCACCTCATGACTTTATTATTCTCACTAAGGTCATTCTGAGTGATAGCTCTTTCTCCGAGATTCTAAGCACGATATGAGCCCGTATACATGACAAAAACTATCAAGCAAACAACTATAGGCACAGTACTGAGATAAAATGTTCAAATAAATAAATGAGCATCCATGAATCTAGCTGATGAGTAATCTTTCTCAGGCTGAATATTGGGATTGTATGCTCCATCAGAAAACTTAACATCTGTTGTTAAGTATGTGCTTGCATAGCTTTAATATGTCCTTCATAAGAATCACTTACCTGTGGGAAGAGTACTAATGCAATTAGTTATCACATTAGGATGGGGGTGGCTACAGTAAGACTTTCAAGTCTGCAGTGGCAAAGCTTGCTCTGCTCCTGTAAGGAATATCCAGCTTGTAATGTCAGAAAAGGTGAAAAAGTAATCAAGATGTTCATTTCATAGCTACTGTGAGCTGAAGCATTTCTAAAGAAGGCTGTTAATGTGGTGGTGCTATATAACAGTGGCCTCTCACACAGATCTCAAAGGTTTTCTTACTGTTCTTGTAACAGAAACTAATGCAATTAGACAGGCAAACAGGTCTAGCTTGTTTGCCAGATACAAAGGACACAAGTTGAGCAGATTGCCTGTTTATTGTTCTTGCTGCTTTGTATCAGAGGTGTGTGTATACCAAGATGTATCAAAGATGTGTGTGTGTGTATATGTCAACTATGATATCATTTTAGGGAGAAAAGAAAGATTCATTCTAAGAATCATCCTGTAGCTACAAAACACAGTGTGGGGCTTATTATGTTAAGGCATCCTCCTAGGTATAGCACTAATATGAAATATAACAGTTTTCTAAGGAAAGAAGCTGAGTGGCATAGATGTACTAGGCTCAAAAGGAGACAGAGAATGTTTTTCACCACTAAGTTCAGGTTTCAAGGAGATGGCCCAACCTTCTTGGAGGCATGAGGTACAGAACCACTTTTAACATTTGTTTCACTGTATAGGGGATAGACAACGTAAGGTCTGGGGGGGCAGACTGTAATGGTAGAGGGATACACTTTGACAGAGACAGAAGATAGCCTTCTTTAAAAAAAGTTCTGATAAATACTGCAACCATGTTGGCTCTATAGCTTCTGTGCATGAGATGATATGTTGAGTTAGACTACAAAGAAAGTATTCCATTTGTGCAGATTTTCTAGTACAGTTTACTTTGTCCCTCCTTGCATTCCTCAGGACCTTATGGGTGGGTAGGATGAGGGCTGAGGAAGACATGCATGATCCATGCTTGTTTGCATTAAAACTTGGTATGGAGTTTCTGAAGCTTGTAATTCTCCTACACAAAATGCTTGGGTAACACAATGAGGAAATGCAAAATGGGAATAGTTGCTCATTTTTAATACTCATTGGCAACTGAAACTTTCCTAGTGAAATCAGTGGGATAAGTGGTATGGGGAAGCTTGCTTCCTGCATACATGCTTTAGCCATATCTGTTAAAGACAAGAAGGCACACTATTGAATTGAATCATCTTTCTACAATGAGATGTCTCCGTGTGGTGCTCAATATAGATCCTGCTTACATTATTAATATATTCATCTCTGTGAATAGCCACCTCACAGAGGTCTAGAATTCATTTATGAATCTTCAAATAGACCTGGTCAGCTTGTTTGATGTATTGTATTTAAGAAGTCAGGAAATTGATTCAGGTATGAGGCTAAGCCATGTCCCAGGCAATCACTGCTGGCCTGCACAATTATGGATGAGTATCCCCCCACCCCGCTTACGTGACACATTTTTTTAAACACCTTAATTGAATTATCACTTTTGACATTTATATAAAAGTAAAAAAAAAAAACCTTTAAGTTCACATTTACAAATACTATACATCACATATATTCTTCTATAGAATATAATCAATCCAATATTACATAAATTGTTCAATTCCTGCCGTTTTGTAAACTTTATTCCTCCCCAAAACATTTTCTTCATGTATTCTTCCCACAATTTTCATTTTTCTATGTAATTTGCTCGTATATTTTTCTAAATATCCCGCATCCTGTTATTTTACCTATGTTGCAATATTCACTACTTCAAGGGTTTGTTTAGACTTTGATTTCCATTTTCTTGTAATTGCTTTTTTGGCAGCCACAAGGGAAAAAATATAATTTCCTTAGTTACACTCTTTTTCTCGGTCAGTATTCCTGACACAATACTCTGTGGGGAATTTTTAAACTCTGCCAACTCATTACACTCTGAAAACATATAATCCCAGGAACATCTTTCTTCCCCATCATACCCCCACCATTTGCAATCTACCAAAGGAAAAATTCTATGGAGTCTGCTTGGGGTAAAGATGTACGTATGCAAACATTTCCAGGCAAAAATTCTAAATATTCTAGACTTTGTTGCATATTTGGAAGCCATCCATATGCCCTCCCGTTATTTATTTGTGAACTTCTTATTTAATCTCTGTTCCCAATCCTTTCTGACGTCCACTGATTGATTCCTATAATTATTGTGCAATATTTTCTCTCTTTTTTTTTTTTTAACAGCATCTTCTATTCTAGATTCGGCTAAAAACTTAACCAGTGCAGGTTTTTCACTTCGGCTCCCCCTATCCTTTTCTCTTTGTCTATACTCTGATATAAAACCTTGATAGGGAAGGCAGTGTCTATAGCCTGCAGTCCTAATGTCTTTTTGGCCTCTTCCCATTCTATTACTATTACCCCTCTCTAATTAATTGTTCCTAATACCTTAATTCCTTTGCCAGCTTCCTCCATTGAATTCTAGTCCCCTCTTAACTATTCTCTATACTCCTAATTGCAGTCACCCCTATTAGCAGAATCTCCTTTCTCCATTCCTGCGTTGGCTTGGTTATTAGTATACTTTCTACTCCTTTATTAATATAATATTCTATATGACTGCTATTCTCCTTAATGATCTGCATCCAAAATCCTACCCTTTCCTTATTTCTTGAATTTTCTCTACTGCTTCACCATCATCCCTTTTTAATATGAATTGCATCTTTCTGCTTGTCACCAGCTGGAAATCCAATAAATAATTTATTGAGATAACAAACAATATTAAAAAATCACGATATATAGGAACAGTAAGCTCTTTAGTTTAATTAGTATTAAACTTCATCAGACAACCTCCATATAACATCACTTCCTTTTATAACTTCCTATCCACTTTGAAAAAGCCCACCAAATCACTTTCTAAATACGTGCATGCCTAGTTTATAAAAATATGGAAATAGAAAATGAGAAACATATTCTCTCAAATTCATGTTTATCCTGTGGAATGAATACTAATAAAATAAGATAATTTAAGCATAAAATTCATATATAATACATATAAAACATATCTAAAAATGGGGGTTAAATTATTAATTCTTAAACTCTTAATAAATAATTATAAATATACATAGATTATAAATAAATATTTATAAATATTTATAAATACATACATTACTATTATTATAAATTCCCCAATTTTATAAATTATATTATATTAAATTATATTATATAAAAGAATTAATCTTTAATTTTCTTCCTATCTAATGCTTTCAATTTTAAAATTGGCGTTATCGAACTACGTTCGTTTATTCCTGGCCATGAATCAGCCTGCAATTTAATTTGCCATTGCAGCTCTTTTTTCTCCAAAAATAGTCCCCATGGACATTTATCATCTATTTCAACATGATCAATAGCCATAAAATAAAATTGATGATTTGTGTATTCATTAATATGTTTCGCAAGGGCATTATTTAATTTATTTTTCTTTATAGAATATTCATGTTCATAAATTCTTTGCGATAACATTCTCTCTGTTTTTCCTATATAAAATATAGGACAAGAATTACACATAGCTAGATAGACTATTGCTTTGGACTTACAATTATATTTACTTTTTTAAAAAAATATTTTTTATTTCTCAGAAAAAAACAGAGTGGAAAATAACAAGGAAAACAGGTGTTTGCCCGGAGGGACATCCGCTGATGTCTCTAATTACAATTTAACGCCAGCATGTCTAGATAGTGGAAACCAGCTAAATACAGATATTGGTTCCAAAAACAGTTCAGAAGATCATTTACCTAATACTGAATCGCAAATATACAATAGAAATAGAGGAACTCTATCATCTCGGCCGTTGGGCCATGGACTTAGACGATGAGATTCCCACTCTAAATAAATGGCTTGGTTCGTTTGCCTTTCATAAGGAGGCAAGTAAAGGTACTGTGACATTAGACTCAAAGCTTAATAATTATGATGAAAAATTATTAAAATGTAAAAAATTGCAATTAGAAAATGCCTGTCTTAAAGAGTGTATTAAACATATCATACCTAAGGGATTACGATATTGGCGCTTCCCTTCAGGTTTGGTATATAACTCTGCATTTCATATGGATCTTTTGCAATTGTTTGACAAAAGTGGAAAAGAATTACTTAACTTAATCATAAAATATAATCAAAAAACATAACAACTAATAAAAGTTTAAATATGAGGATGAATAAATGTGGAGCCTGTAAAGAAGGCAATAGTTTTTTTCTGAGAAATAAAAAATATTTTTTAAAAAGTAAATATAATTGTAAGTCCAAAGCAATAGTCTATCTAGCTATGTGTAATTCTTGTCCTATATTTTATATAGGAAAACAGAGAGAATGTTATCGCAAAGAATTTATGAACATGAATATTCTATAAAGAAAAATAAATTAAATAATGCCCTTGCGAAACATATTAATGAATACACAAATCATCAATTTTATATTATGGCTATTGATCATGTTGAAATAGATGATAAATATCCATGGGGACTATTTTTTGGAGAAAAAAGAGCTGCAATGGCAAATTAAATTGCAGGCTGATTCATGGCCAGGAATAAATGAACGTAGTTCAACAACGCCAATTTTAAAATTAAAAGCATTAGATAGGAAGAAAATTAAAGATTAATTATTTTATATAATATAATTTAATATACTATAATTTATAAAATTGGGGAATTTATAATAGTAATGTATGTATTTATAAATTATAGATCAGCTTGTGATTGAACTAGATAAACTTGATAAAGACATTAGATCTGATGTTTCCTTTGATAACATACAATATGAAATGCTCCGGATATATAATTCTATTGAACAACATATTGGAAGGTTAAAAGTAGGTAAAATGACTAAATTGGAGAGAGACCTTAACCAATATGCTAATGGTTTAGCATATCCTAAACCCCCTGGGGTTCAAAGAAAGAATAAACCATATGTCCATAATAACAAATCAAACAAAGACAATAGGGCAGATGAACCCAGAGATTTGAACCAACATAGGAATTTTGCATATGAAATCAATTTAACATATGATGACGAATTTCCAGAGTTAAGATCGGAAAAACTAAAAAATAAAAACCCATATTTCAACCATTCAACAGCGGGGTTTCAAGGAGCCAAACCGAAGGACAAATATTGGAGAACTTAAGTAGTTCACGTTTTGTGAACTCAGATGAATTATATGTTGGGCATGATATACTAATGGATACTAACAATATAAGGATGGGTGATGATTTATTATGTATGAACTTAGAAGAATTTAATGTATGTAGAGAGGAAGTTGATTTTGAAATTACTAGTGGGAAAGTAGTAAACTATGAAGATCATAAATATATTATAACCAATGAAGGAGGTGATTTTAAAGTTTTCAATTTGTCAGAGCTTGAAGTAACTCAAGATGTAGCTAATTTGTTAGCTAAAGGGTATACTTTTGTTCCATCTAAGCCCTTTGATTTTACTACAGTTATGATTGATTTAAAACTTTTTTTTACGGAAAATCAACTTTTCCTTGATATACCATGATAAAATTTATCATGAATCTAGTAAATTCCATATTAGTAGTACATTTAATCCACCCTTGCATCTGAAACTTTTATTGTATGAGAAAATGTGTGAGTATCAATTGAAATGTTTAGACAAATATGTGAAAGTAGCTACTAGTGAATCTAATTTATCTTTTGAAGAACAAAACATTCTAATAAATCTAAAAAAACAAGAAGTTAGAGTCATGAAGCCAGATAAAGGAGGGGGAGCCGTCATAATGAATAATGAAATGTATAAATATGTTAAAATCAATTTTGGAAACCGATACATATGAACAGATATATATTAATGAATTAAATACAGCTTATAGAAAAATAAATTCCCAATTATATGATTAATTTTAGAGAAATGTTTAGATATTAATTTGCTTAATTATCTTAATATTATCTCTCCCAGAATTCCCATATTTTTCGGGAACCCAAAAATTCATAAAAATATGAGGGATCCACCGATGAGACCATTAGTTGATGGTCAGAATTCTATTACATCAGCTTGTGCTAAATATGTCAATTATGAACTAAAAAAGATTATTAAGAAAGAAGAACATATATGCAAAGATTCATGGACATTTTTACAGCACATGAATGAAGTTCAGTTTGATAAGGAAGATATTTTAGTAACTATAGATGTATGTGATCTATATACTGTTATCCCCTAAACAGTAGGACTTGAATGGATTAGTGAATTGTTATTTCAACGAGGTTTAAATCAAGAATTAATTAATTTGATAATAGAACTTCTTGAAATCATTTTAAATATTTTTTTAACTTTTGATAAACAATATTATTTACAGAAAAAAGGTATAGCAATGGGCTCCCCTTGTGGGGGCACATACGCAAATCTTGTAATGGCTTTCTGGGAGAAAAAATACATTTTCAACAGTCAATATTTTAAATATATTAAATCTTATCATCGTTTCCAAGATGATGTTTGTCTTATGTGGAATGGTACTTTAGAATTTTTAAATGAATTTTTAATATATATTAATCAAACTACAGATTTTTTTTAAATTTACATGGAACATTAATGAAAATAGTATCAATTATCTAGATGTACAACTTACGAAAGATTTACAAAATGCAACATATATTGCAAGTATTCATAGAAAAAAATCATATTCGAACAGTTTTCTTCACTACAATAGTTCTCATCCTGAACATCAGAAAAAATCTGTAGTGAAAGGACAACTGGTTAGAGCTGCTCGTATGATTACTAAGTTTGATGAATTTCAAATAGAATGTAATTTTTTAAGAGCTATGTTTATTAATAAATGTTACCCAAAGACATTAGTTGATTCATTAATATTGGAAGTAACAAATAAGAGAAAAAGCGGGCATTTTAAGCCTATTTTGGGAAAACAAATTTTGTTAGAGACTATTGATAGGAATAATACATCTAGTATAATTTATGATTATAATATTAATGGCCTAATAAATAAAGGAAATAATGACTTTACTAAAGCTTTAATAATCACTTATTCTCAAGCACATCATTTATTAAGAAAAATATTTTATGATAGTTGGACAGTTCTTATGGATGATCCACAATGTAAAAAATATTTATCTGATCTACCCAGAATAGTATATAGAAAAGGAAGATGTTTTAAAGATATATTAAAAAATGGATCTAACATAACAACTAATAAAAGTTTAAATATGAGGATGAATAAATGTGGAGCCTGTAAAGAAGGCAATAGTTTTTTTCTGAGAAATAAAAAATATTTTTTAAAAAGTAAATATAATTGTAAGTCCAAAGCAATAGTCTATCTAGCTATGTGTAATTCTTGTCCTATATTTTATATAGGAAAACAGAGAGAATGTTATCGCAAAGAATTTATGAACATGAATATTCTATAAAGAAAAATAAATTAAATAATGCCCTTGCGAAACATATTAATGAATACACAAATCATCAATTTTATATTATGGCTATTGATCATGTTGAAATAGATGATAAATATCCATGGGGACTATTTTTTGGAGAAAAAAGAGCTGCAATGGCAAATTAAATTGCAGGCTGATTCATGGCCAGGAATAAATGAACGTAGTTCAACAACGCCAATTTTAAAATTAAAAGCATTAGATAGGAAGAAAATTAAAGATTAATTATTTTATATAATATAATTTAATATACTATAATTTATAAAATTGGGGAATTTATAATAGTAATGTATGTATTTATAAATATTTATAAATATTTATTTATAATCTATGTATATTTATAATTATTAAGAGTTTAAGAATTAATAATTTAACCCCCATTTTTAGATATGTTTTATATGTATTATATATGAATTTTATGCTTAAATTATCTTATTTTATTAGTATTCATTCCACAGGATAAACATGAATTTGAGAGAATATGTTTCTCATTTTCTATTTCCACATTTTTATAAACTAGGCATGCGCGTATTTAGAAAGTGATTTGGCGGACTTTTTCAAAGTGATAGAAAGTTATAAAAGGAAGTGATGTTATATGGAGGTTGTCTGATGAAGTTTAATACTAATTAAACGAAAGCGCTTACTGTTCCTATATATCGTGATTTTTTAATATTATTTATCTCAATAAATTATTCGTTGGATTTCCAGCTGGTGGCTTTTCGCTTTGTTTTTCGTTTGTGCTTAGTTCGTTTTTGGATATATCTTTCTGCTTGTGTTATGTACAAGAGCCTTAACTGTGTAACTTTAAAATAGTCCTTTAAATCAGGTAATCCTAAACCACCATATTCTATAGGGAGGATCAATTTATCTCTCTTGACTCTTGCCATCTTCCTCTCCCAGATAAAATCCTTCAACTTTTTATTAATAACTATCCTTAACTTCTCTGGTTGATAAACATATGCCTGACTTGTGTATAAAACTAAAGGGACTTAAGACATTTTTACTGCTTGTATTTTCCTATCCATTCCATAAACAAAAGCTTCATTGCCATAACAGAATCCTTTTAACCCATACCCCTAAATACTTCACTTTATCATGTCCCCATAAATATGGATATTGTTGAACCAGCTCATGTGTGGGTACATAGTTTACAGCTATAGCCTTTGTTTTATTTTCATTAATTTTATATCCTGAAAAAAATTTGTAACTGTCTCAAAATGTTCCACAACACTGAGATGTCTTTAATTTAGTTTTATCAGGTATAAAATAATATCTGCAAATAAAGACAACTTTTCTTGATTACTATACCAGTTATATCCGTGAATTTCTGAGTCCCTTACTTTCTTTGCCAATGATTTTAAATGTAATGCAAATATAGGGGAAAGAGGACACCCTCTGTCTGAATCCTCTGTTCAGACACAACTTATCAAAGAGGGGCCCTCCCACTTTGATTTTTTGCCTTTCATCCTTCATATATCATCCTAATTAACCTTATTATTTTATCAGGGAATGTAAATGCTTCCATTGCTCTACTCAATTTCAGCTTACTCTGTCAAGTGTTTTCTCTGCATCAAGATCCACCTACAACATTTTGTATTCGTCTTGATCATTATTGTTCTATTAATGTTTTCCAGTGTTTGCTTCCCCTACACAAAACCACATTGATAATGTCTTACAGGTTTGGCAAAACCTTTGCCATTCTTTTAGCCATTGTAAACAAACACATTATAATCATGGTTTAAAATTGAAACAGCCTATATGAAGCTGTGTATAACGGGTCTTTACTGTTAGGTATTACAGCCACCACAGCTTTTTTTCAGGAGGTTGGGGCTTCTCTCCTTATAAAATACTATTAAACAAAACCTTCCAGATATTTATCACTTTTTTTCATCCTAGCTTCCAAACTTTCACTGAAATACCATCTATTCCTGGAGACTTTCCTGTATATTGGTTATACACCACCATTTTTATCTCATCTCCTGTTATCTTAACTGTTAAATATGCTAAGGTTAGAGGTAGATGACGCTCAACAATTAAGACTTACATAAATATTTTGTGTTTTTTCTTGATTTCCCCATATCTCTGCTTTATACAAATTGTCATAAAATTTCCAAAATCTCTCTAATACTTCTACAGGATCTCTGGTTATTTTTCTTGTTATAAGCCCACTAAGTTTGGCAACAACCCTTTCTACTTTCTGTTGCCTAAGTCAATGTGCTAAAAGTTTTTGTGTTCTGGAGATGCTTAACAGCAATCTTTCTATATTCACACATATTGTCCAGGTATTCCCTTATTTTCTCTGTTCATAGGTTCATACTAGGCTATCTGCCCTGGGGCATTTATAAGCCTAGCCCGATTGTGTTTGGCTTATGCCACCCCTTGATTTGAGTATACTGTGCCCTTTTTAAAGTTTAGTTTACTGTGCCTCTGTCTAATAGTGACACGGAAGTAATCCCCAGGACAAACCTATGATCCCCCATCCACTCATCAAGATTCTTCTTGAAGAGAGTCAGTGAGGTGCTCTGCCTAACATGAATTGGAATTCTATTCCAGAGCGAAGGGAGCCTCTGGGTTATGAATCTGTCCCTCCAGCATGTTCTATTTATTTCTGTGCTGAGGTTCAAGTCCCTCGAGCGCTTGGCTCTAAGGGATTTAGATTTACTGAGGTGGAGCATGTCCATTAATTCTGGGTTGGACATAGCTTTATATGTCAGGCATAGATCGCCTCAAAGTAGGCGGTATGCAACTGAGTAGAGCTGGAGTTTTTTTAACCGAGCAACATATGGCATCTGTTTGAGTCCCTTGATCCTCCTGGAGAGGTACTTTTGGGGTCTTTCTAATTGCTGCAGGTGTCGGGTAAGGTACATCCCAAAGGAAGCATTGTATTTTATGAAGGGCCTCATGAGGGATGAATAAAGGGGCACGATTACCTCTCTTGATCTAGATGTGAATCCTTTCATGATGAGGTGGGCTATGTAGAAGGTCTTTCTGACCACTTTGGCAATGTGGTTGTCAAAGGAGAGATTGCTATCAACTTGGGTCCCCAGATCCCTAATTACTTTCTCTGTACTTAATGGGTTACCACCTATGTGGTAATTTGTGGGCACATTGTTTTTGCCAAAGGGCATGACTATACACATTTGGCATTTAGCTTTAGACCATGGCTCTGGCACCAGTTATCCGTCTCTGCGAGACCTTTTTGAAGGATGTTTGTGTCAGCTGGAGAGTCGATTGTGGCGCCCAGTTTGCAGTCATCTGCGAACTTGGTGAGCCATAGTCCTCCCACATTGGCCTGTACCTCAGAAAAGTAAATACCGAACAAGAGAGGTCCCAGGACAGAACCTTGTGGGACGCCACTTGTGACCGGTTTCAAGTCTGACATGGCTCCAGCAACTCTGACTCTGTGGGTTCTGTCTTTGAGCCAGTTTGCGACCCATCTTATGACATAGGGGTTTATATTTAGGCTGGATAGCTTATCTAGGATGCTCGAGTGGGGTATTGTGTCAAATGCCTTTGCGAGGTCCAGATAGGCTGTGTGGACTACCTTCCCTTCATCTATGGCCTTGGTGACTGTTTTGAAGAAGTCGACCAGGTTCAAAAGGCAGGATCTGCCCTTGACGAAGCCAAATTGGGTAAGATCTAGTGTCTGTAGGTCCCCAATGTCTTTGTTTATGAGTTACATGATGATCCTCTCCATAGCCTTGCAGACTAGGCTAGTCAGGCTTATGGGGCGATAGTTTCCAGGGTCCGCAGAGGTGCCACCTTTGTGAAGTGGAACCACTGTTTGCTGTACGCCATTCTTTGGGCACATATCCTGTAGTGAGGCTGAGATTGTACAGCAGTTTTACTTGAGGGATTAGTTCTTCTTGGAGTTCATGTAGGATGCAACCCGGGACGCCATCTGGTCCCATGGAAGCAGTGTTTTATGCTTTGGAGAGGGCGGCCTTCACCTGAGCATCAGAGATGTTTGGGAGGCTACACTCTACTGGGATAGATACTTGCTCTTTTGGGGGGGAGGGGGTGGAGAAGTTTGCACTGAACCTGTCTGCCAGGATATTGGCGATGTCTGTGAGTTCAGTGTATTTTTTGTCATTTAGAATCAACTCAGAACAAGTCTGGGAGTTGCATCCCAGGTTCCTAACATAACTGAAAAAAGCCTTATGATTGTCTTTAGTGTCCTGTGCAATTTTTCTCTCAAAGCTGGCCTTGGAGGATTTTATGAGGGATCTTAATTTTTTGCTAGTACTGATCAGAGATGCCTTCCCTTTTAGGGATTTTGCTCTATCATGTAGTAGCTTCCTCCTTCTGTTGTACAGTTTATTTATGGCTGGGGTCCACCAGACTGGACGCCTGCCTTTGGATGATTGGGTCTTGATTTTGTTTGGGATAGCATGATCCATGCATTCCTGGAGATGTCCGTAGAATGCGTTTATATAGGATTCTGCAGTTTGGGCCGTAGTTTCCACTGGCCCTGGGGCCTTGAAGGATTCCACTTCAGTTTTGAGAAGTGTGAAGTTCGCTTTTGAGAAGTTTTTCACTGTGGTTTTCTGGGCTGGGGGTGGGGTCGGGATGTGGATATCCAGTGAAATTAATTTATGGTCTGATCTTACCAATGAGGGATATACTTCTGGTATGGAGCATAGAGTCCCCATGCTGGTAATGATCAGGTCTAGTATGTTTTCCCCTCTTGTGGGAGTGGTGACTAGTTGTTCCATAGCATTTGAGTTTATAAATTCCAGAAACCTTTGGGCTAAGGTGCTGGGGCTTGAGCAATGCTCCCAGTCTGTTTGGGTAGTTGAAGTTGCCCAATATAATGGTGTTCGGAGAGATCTTCATGTTCTCCAATGTTTTCAGGAAAGCCGAGTGGGATTCCTGACTTTGAGAGGGTGGTCTGTAGGATGCTATAAACTGAAAAGCAGTCTTGCCCACTTGTCAGTTGCACATGGATGGTCTCCGATACTTCGTGCAATGCCACTAACCTGGAGGTGTGGATATCCTTGATAAATATGGAAACTCCCCCTCCTTTTGTGCTTCGGTCTGGGTTTTGGGGCCGAAAAGCATGATATGAGGTATAACCTGGTAGTGCTGGGGTGCTCTCTGGAGCCTTGAACCAGGTTTCTGTCACTGCACAGATATCGATGTTCTCCATACTGAGGAGAGCTTCGAGTGCATGCATCTTGAGGTTAAGACTTCTGGCATTTAGCAGCATTACCCTTAGTTTCTTGTTCCTTGTGCTGTCTATGGAGGTGGGTTTGACTTTTGAGCCTTGCCTAAAAAAGGCACTATGGGGGTGGCAAGAGCCTTTGCCAATATCCGGAAGCCCAGGGGTGACAGGTGCAAGCCGTCCCTAGTGAAGCATCGTGGCATGTCGAGCATGTAATCCCAGGCTGACAGACACTGGATCCCCTTTGAATGACACCAAAATTTTAGCCAATTATTAAAATCGATCCTTTTGTCTTTATACTGTGGCATCATTCTAGGTGGGGGTAAAATGCTACTCAAGGTCAGGGTCATACCGGCCTGGGCTACATGATCAGAGAGCTCCTCTATGTCTCTTTTCATGTAGTCGAGGGAGGTACGTCTCAGGTCATTCACACCAGCATGTACAATGACTGAGTCATATTTGTATTTGCTTTGGAGTGACCTGAGTGCTTGCGTTATGTGGCGGATCCTAGCTCCCGACAGGCAGCTCACTGTGACCTTCTCTTTATTCAGCCTGGTGAGTAGGACATCAGTGTGTTTGACAATAGAGTCACCTATTACAAGAGTATCAGGTGTGTTATTCAGCCTTAAGGGCTGTGACTGCTTGGCACACTGACTTTGTATGCTGTGTGCTGTACGTGTTTTGTTTTGGGGTAGCGTTTGCTTGGATGTCTGCTTTGGAGGTCTCTGTTGCTTAGGTAGATTTTTATTTGGAGCCTCCGAGTATGTTTTTGTGTTTTTATGTGTTTGGTTCGCTGTTGTGGTGGGACTATGTGATACTGGAATTGTGTTGTGTGAGGTTACCTTCTCCTCCTGACTGGTTACACCAGTTTTGAGATGAGAGAGCTCAGCTTCCAGTTTGGCTATATGGTTGCATCTCACATATATTTGAACCTGTTTGGAGGAGTTGAGGGTTGTCCGTGTACATGAGACAGTTGTAACATTGCCCCAAAATTCCCAGATTCACCAGCTGGACTGGAGAGGAAACCATTGAATGACCTTTGGACATGCTAGAGTAATATAGGGAACTGAATTAAAACGGACCAATAGGGGACAAGGTAATCGTAGAGAGTATAAGAGTAAGTAGGGCTTATGGTTTATTAGTGCTAACTTGTAAAATTACTTATTTGGACCAGTGAGGGGCCTTAGAATGAGAATATGGTGTTTAATTTGAGAGATAGAGCAGTTCTAAGGGAAAAAGTGAAGAGCAGACTTTGTGGAGCCAGGAACAGTTTAAACCCAATTAGGCAGCGCTGCCCGATGTTGCGCTATGCGCAAAAACATGCAAAGCCGCGCAAAAGAGGGTTTTAAGAGAGGGAGATCAAGGAGTTAGGAATTGACCCAAAATGGCCAATAAAACTACAGTTTCAAGGCAGTAACCACTCCCACAGGGGCAGGCAGGCTGCTCAATGTTTATCACTGCCACTGATGAACACAGAGACTTCCCTTTAGCCCAAGCAAACAATGGCCTCCAAGAAACTTACAAACAGTTCAGAACAGCAAATCTGTAACTGAACTTTTTTAAATCTCAGAAAAGTGGGAAAAAAGCAAGATTTTTTTTTTTTGTTGTTTTAAGGAAAGCAGAGGTTCACAAGTATCAACAAGTTAGAACAGTGCAGTAAATGACCCCACACTTGAGTGCTAGGCCAGAGACAGATAAAATGCAAGTTTTAAGAAAAAAACGATTTTAAAAATAAGTGCAGGCAGGAAATTCAGTAATCAGCTCTAGGTTGTGTTCTAAATACAGTTACCAACACAGAAATCAAGTTTAACAAGCCAGAAAATGCTCAAAAGTAGGCTGCAATGCAGAAAAACTTAACAAATAATCTGAAGCAAAATACTTAAAATCTCAAAAGTGGCTCCTTTCTTCTCTCAGCATTTTCTCCTCTTGGTGGGTGCTTTACCAATAGCCAACAAGTCCAAAGAGACGCCAAAACCACAAGGCAATCAGGTTTTAAGAGAGGGAGATCAAGGAGTTAGGAATTGACCCAAAATGGCCAATAAAACTACAGTTTCAAGGCAGTAACCACTATAAGAGGGGCAGGCAGGCTGCTCAATGTTCATCACTGCCACTGATGAACACAGAGACTTCCCTTTAGCCCAAGCAAACAATGGCCTCCAAGAAACTTACAAACAGTTCAGAACAGCAAATCTGTAACTGAACTTTTTTAAATCTCAGAAAAGTTTGAAAAACGCAAGATTTTTTTGTTTTTTTTTGTTTTTTTTTTTAAGGAAAGCAGAGGTTCACAAGTATCAACAAGTTAGAACAGTGCAGTAAATGACCCCACACTTGAGTGCTAGGCCAGAGACAGATAAAATGCAAGTTTTAAGAAAAAAACGATTGTAAAAATAAGTGCAGGCAGGAAATTCAGTAATCAGCTCTAGGTTGTGTTCTAAATACAGTTACCAACACAGAAATCAAGTTTAACAAGCCAGAAAATGCTCAAAAGTAGACGGCAATGCAGAAAAACTTAAATAATCTGAAGCAAAATACTTAAAATCTCAAAAGTGGCTCCTTTCTTCTCTCAGCGTAGCACTCTGCAGCTGCCCATCTTCTTGTTCTGTGAGATTCCCCTTATCTTGCAATACTATAACCTTTGTCAGCTTGTCTAAATTACCATTGCTTCTTAACCAGATCTCTCTTTCTTTTATTATTGCCCTAATTTTAAACATCACTTTCATTTTATCCCAGTGTCTAGCCATAACTTCTGAAGAACATTCTATCTTCCCTAATAAATCCCAAATAATCTCCACTACCCATTCCTTACATTCCTCTCTTTTTAACAGGTAGGCAGGGAAGTACCAGTGTCTCGGCTTTACTTCATTGCCCTGCATTTTTTATCTTAGTTATTACTGATGCATGATCTGAAATAGTTATTGGATCTGTATCAAATTTCTCAATTAAATGCACATGTTCCTGTGAAATAATGTCTATCTAGTTTAGTCCAGTTATTGTACCTTGGGGAACAATATGTAAATTCTCTCAGAGTTCCTCCTAGTGAATTCACATCTTCCATACCAAATATTTTCAATATATTTCTTCAGAAATCTACCTTCTTTTGTTACATTTTCCCTAATAGGTCCCCCAGCTACATCCTCATTGCAAACACAATTTTTGTCCTCACCTGTAAAGTAATATTCCCTGCCGAAAGTAGATTATTTTCCCAAACTTTCCCAAAATTTTAACCTCTATAATAGCAGTTTTAGGTAGACTATAAATACATGTAAGCATAATCCTTATCCTTTGACAGTAGCCCCAGACTACCTGAAATATATCATTATCATATTTTTCCTTCTTCTACCAGTATTGGAGCTCCTTCAGCAATTAATTGTAGTACACTTTTTCCTTTGTCCCTAATATTCTGCTGAATATCCATCTTGAAATACTTTATCAAATTCGCATGCTCACTTCTTTCCAAATATGTCTTCTGCAGTATTGCTATTTGCACTTTGCATTTCTTAATATAATTAAATATTCTTTCCTTTTTGGCTATACCTGTGAAACATTCACATTCCAAAATAATATGGACATTGTCACCAGTATGATAAGTCATTATTCCCTATAATAGAGAATACCTTTTTAAATGTCTATTTCCAGATTTCGCGATGTATGCACCCAGTAATTTTTTGACAGGTTGATGCTTCATATACTTTTTTTCCCCTTTATCATTGCCATTTGAACCTATGCCACATTTTCTAAGACCTTTGGTTTAATGAAAACCCCCAAATAAAAATAACACACTCCTAGAACAACCCCATAACCCGTTAACTTAATACAAACACATACAACTTTGTAAATCTTCACATAATGATTAACCCTCCTAATATGAGCAATTGTCCCAAATAAACCAGCTGCAAACATAAGGCTTATCTACCTTAACATTGAGGCTATCCATGTCAAGATGCATATTACTGCCTGTGTTCCCACTTACACTAATTGGTGTTTTTTATCTTTATTCCTCTCACAGACATGAGCAATGCTCATGCTTTCAGAAAACATTCACTTTTAGCTTTGAAGAAAGGTTTGGCTTTTATATTGCTCTATAACCAACTTTTGTCCATGTAAACTCAAGAAAAACCAAATGTAGCCCTCAGCTGCAGGCTTCTAAAGGTAAGCTGAAATATTTATTGCTAAAGGAAAACTTATTACATTCAAAGTTATCTTATTTACTTGTTTTCACTTAAAATTCATTTGATTAAGCCAAGGATCTTAATCCACAAATTCACATACAGAAAAGAAAACATATCACCTCTTCATATATTATATGTATACTTTTTCACTCATTCCCCTACCCAAACAACCCAGGATTACAGCCTATTAATTTAAACAAACTCTTGTCTAGCATGTTTCTCTCTTGCATTGTAATGCCTGGATTTTTTAATACTAGAAAAGAAAAAAAACATCTGTTTACTTTAGTATCTTTATGACAATAAGAATGCTTTACTATACAACATGAATTTTATATATATGTATAAATATATATATATATATATATATATATATATATATATATATAAAAGTTTTATGGAAATACTGATAAGAACAGAAATTATTTTACTCACAGTTACCCTTTTCTTCCCCTTCTCTGCCCCCTTGTGTCCTTCTAAACATTAATGACATGAAGTGAGGCACATGCATTTCAATTCCCCACAAGTTTAACAAAGCCACCAAAAGTCCATGCTTTCCACTTTTTCTTGTACAGCAATATTTCAAAAATGTGACTGACACTTTGTAATCTCACATTTATTCTCTAACTTCTGTGTTGCTGGTCTTCTTTCTTTTCATATCTCCATCTCCCAGCTCCAGACTCCTATTTAATTCCGAGATACTCCCGATTCTTCAAGTCAACTTTTGTGCTTTTCTTGGTTTCTCAAGGATTTTCCTGTAGAACATCAGAAAAGTTTCACTGGCAAAGTCTCTTCATGTGCTTTATTATCAGAAGAATGAGAAGCAGAGTCCCCTTTTGCTGGATAGTTCACATTTTGTTGGACAAACATTTGTATGTCTTCCTTATTCTGTTCTACATCAAAAAATGACTGACCTTCCAGGAAAAAAAATATTCTTAAGACAGCTGGATACTGCAGATTGAATCTCTCACCTGCCTCTCGACATTCCCTGATTGCTGGAATGAATGCTTTTCTTCTGCCTGGTGTACAGTGAATAATCATTTTCCACACACTACTGTCTCCAATTTTTTATGTTTTGCCCTTTTGCCACAGTTTTGTCTGGATCAACTCTTTTTGTTGGTAGGACTGCATCTTCACTAAGACATGTTTTGGTTGCTTTCTCATGGCCAGGTTTGGAGCATACATGCAATGTGCCCTTTCAGTTAACATCCTGCTGTGGAATACCAGTCCAGTTGCTTATTTATGCTTTCTTAAAATTAATAAATTCTGTTCCTTCTAGTTTCACTGGTAGAGTAGAAATTCTCAGGATTTTCCTTATGTGCTCTGTCCTCTAATTCTATCATTTTTTTTTTAAAGATTAAAGATGTAATTAATGTTTAGAAGGACACAAAGCAGCAGAGAAGGGGAAGGAAAAGGTAACTAAGTAAAATAATTTATGTTCTTAACAATATTTCCATAAAACGCTTCAACATATATATTTCATGTTGTATAGTAAAGAATTCTTAGTTATTGTTTGTCATAAAGATACTAAAGTAAACAGATGTTTTTTTTTCTTTTCTAGTATTAAAAAATCCAGACATTACAATGCAAGAGAGAAAAATGCTAGACAAGAGTTTAAGTTAATAGACTATAATCATGGGTTGTTGGGGTAGGGGGATGAGTGCAAAAGTACACATCATAATATATGAAGAGGTGATATGTTTTCTTTTTCTTTTCTGTATGTGAGCAGTCTTATCCTAGCCAGCCTTTTCTTCCTTTTGACCTCTGATTTTTGCAGTTGTATCAGCTCATCTGAGTATCTGTTTAAAGCTTCTTCCATTTTCCCCGCCTTTTATTTGAGTTGATATACTTCAGTGTTTCATTTATTTTAATCAGTTCTCGGCACATTTTATTACTGGAAGCCATGTCTTGCACCAAAGTTGGAGCTTCAACTGCTTTTTGCTGAACAGCTACAGGATTCTTTCCACTTAGTGTTTTATCTTCACCTTTTCTAGTTTATTTTCTTTTAGGATTGCTTAGTTTCTTCTTTGCTGGCATCCAGGCAGTGTACTTACTAGCCAGTGGAGTTCCTGACCTTTGTCTTTCAGTTTCTTTTTTCACACTGGGATAGCTGAAGTTAAAATTGTTGATCAGTTTGCAGCCATCATGGAAAAAAAACTCTTAGAAACACTGATAGTAAATGCGAATGCAGATAACAGCACAATAATATGGTACTTAAGTGCTAGACCATCTTGAATTGTCTTAAGGCCATATTTCCAAGATATGTCTCCTTTAAATTGCTGTCCTTTAAACCATGGAAGTGTCCATACCCTCTGCATTTGAGTCAGCTGTAAACATCCCCTATGGCAAGTGTGAGGCATCCATGCTTGGGGTTTACATGTTCTCTGGGGTTATAAAGTACATTCCTTGGTTGCTCGGCATCTGCTATAACCACCAGCTGAATTCCATCCTGACTTGCTGGGGGCAGAGGTTTGGCCATGTTCTAAGGAATGACTGTTTCTTGAGATACTGCTTATCTCTCTTCACCTTGGCCAAGGGCATCGTCAGTACAGATAAGGATATCAGAAAAGAACTGTTCAAACTTAACGTCCTTCTCCTTAAGGTAGGAATAGCCTATTCAAGTTTGTGCTCACCAAGGGCCAATGAATACATTTGACATTCATACTGTCAAGTTCAACTACTGAAGGTTCAGAAACTGTCAAGACTGGTCCGTCAATGGATGGAGTACCTCAGAACTCTTTGCATATCCATCTCTTTAGGGGATGGATCAATCAGTTATTCAGACAACAGTAGATATGGACTCTCTGGATCCTGAGTTGAGCAAACACTGCTTTCAAGCATTTGGTAAGTATACTTTAGACATAGTGGATATATCAAAAGGCAAGGAACTGAACTGAAATGGTTATTGTCCTGCTTTGAAATGCTGGAACTGCTTGTGATCCTTCTGGATGGCATCTTTCAGATCTAGGGTGACTGATAGCAACTTCAGTACAATAGATGCCTGCAAGGTAAGTATCCTGAATGTGATTTGTCTTCAGGAATCTTTTCAGCCTGAATAATCCTTGGATGGGTCTCCAAGCACCATTTTTTGAGATTAAGAACAGTATGTAATAAAAGCATTTTCCCTTTCTCCTCCACAACAATTATTCTGTAGTTGTACATTGTGAAAGGTGATTTGTTATTGGCTGTACCAACTACACTTCATCTTAGTCTAGGATGGGAGGTATACCAAAAAATGAAGGATGGGTATTGAACTCTTATGTAATCTGTAGACATGATCTTCCTTATGCATTTTTCTGTGGTTACATGACTCTAAAACCATGTGAAGACTAGAGAAAGAAATGGTTTGGGGAATTGAAAGTGAATGTACAAAATGGTGCTATGCCTTAACATCTTGGGGACAGGAGTCTTACCTCCCTTTTCCTCCAGCTTTGTACCTACTACCTCTTTATGCATGTTTTGTTTCAAATACCCTTTTTTATATAGGTTAATAGGTAGGTACTAGGTTATTGGCCCAAGGGCGTACGTAAGCCTAGCCAACAAGGTTCCCTGACTTACGCCACCCAAGAAAGTTATTTTCCTGTGCCACTGTCGAGCAGAGACACAGAAGTGAACCCCGAGGTGTATTTCCTATTTCCCATCCACTCATCAAGATTTTTCTTGAAGAGTGCTAATGAAGAACTTTGCTTGACATAGATGGGTAGCCTGTTCCAGAGTACGGGAAGTCTCTGGGGCAGGAATCTATCCCTCCAGCATGTCCTGTTTATTGTGGTGACAAGGTTTAGGTCCCTAGAGCGTTTAGCTTGGGGAGATTGGGATTTCTTTAGGTGTAGCATGTTCAACAGCTCTGGGTTTGACATAGCTTTATGTTAGGCAGAGATCACCTTGGAGTAGCGATATGCTACAGAGTAAAGCTGGAGTTTTTTGAGACGTTCAGTGTAGGGCATTTGTTTGAGGCCAGTAATCCTCTTTGTGAGGTACTTCTGTGGCCTTTCCAGCTACTGCAGATATCTTGCGAGGTACATTCCAAAAGGGGCATTGTACTCTATAATGGATCTAATGAGTGTTGAGTAGAGAGGAACAATGACCTCTTTTTTTCCTGGATGAGAACCCTTTTATGATGAGGTGTGCCATGTAGAAGGACTTGGGTCCCAAGGTCTCATCACACATTCGGTGTTAAGTAGATTGCTGCCTATGTGGTAGTTCATAGGTACAGAGTTTTTACCAAAGGGAATGACACTGCACTTTTTGGCATTGAGCTTGAGGCCATGGCTCTGACACCAAGCATCTGTCTCAGCGAGGCCCTTCTGTAAGATGTCCACATCATTTGGGGACTTCACTATGGCTTCTAGTTTGCAGTCATCTGCAAACTTCGTTAGCCAGAGGCCTTCTGTGTTAGCCTGTACTTCAGAGAAGCAGATACCAAACAGGAGAGGTCCCATGACTGAACCCAGTGGTACTCCACTTGTCACTGGTTTGAGGTCAGATTTGGAGTCTGCAACTTTTACAGTGTGGGTTCTGTCAGTGAGCCAGTTGGCAACTCATCTTGTGACATAAGGATTTATACCTAGTTTTGTGAGTTTAGCTATAATTCCAGAATGGGGGTTGGTGTTGAAAGCCTTGGCAAGGTCAAGATAGGCTGTGTGAACCACCTTGCCCTCATCTACGCCTTTGGTGACTGCCTCAAAGAAGTCGATCAGGTTCAGGATGCATGATCCACCTTTCACAAACCCGAACTGGGTGGGATCCATAGTTTGGAGGTTACCAATGTCTTTGTTTATGAGTTCCATGATGATACATTCCATGGCCTTGCAGACCAGGCTCATCAGGCTAGTAGGGTGATAGTTCCCAGGATCAGTGGTGGCTCCCCCTTTGTGGAGTGGGATAACTGTTGGTGTGCACCATTCAGTGGGCACAAAGCCTGATGCGAGGCTATTATTGAACATGGTGCTTAGGTGGGGAGTCAGTTCATTCTGAAGTTCTTGTAAAACGCAGCCTGGGATGTTGTCCGGTCACCTGGATGCTGTGTTTTTGGCTTTAGAGAGTGCAGCTTTTACCTGCATAGTTGTAATTACAGGAACTCTGCATTCTTCCTGTATAGATATGGGCCCTTTAGGGGGTGAGGAGGGGTAAAATTAGCACTGAACCTATCTGCCAGGATGTTGGCAATATTAGTTGGTTCTGTAATTTCCATGCCATTGTGCTGTAACTCAGAGCAGATCTGGGTGTTGCCATTGAGATTCTGGACATAGCTATATAATGCTTTGTGGTTGTCCTTAGAATTAGTGGCAAATTTGTTTTCGTAGCTAGCTTTGGAAGATCTTATAAGGGATCTCAGCTTCTTACTGAGGCTGACCAGGGAGCTCCTCCACTCATGGGATTTTACTCTCTTTTGCAACAGCTTCTTCCTTCTGTTATACAGTTTGTTTATGGCAGGGGACCACCAGATTGGCTTCCGTTTTTTGGAAGATAGTGTCTTGGTTCTGTTTGGGATAGCACAATCTATGCATTCGTGTAAGTGCTTATAGAGTGCATTTGTGTAGGATTCAGCAGTTGTAACTGTAATGTTCATTTGCATGGGTGTCATGAAGTTCACCACTTCTGTCTTAAGAAGCATGAAGTTGGCTTTGGAGAAATTTTTTTACCATGGTTTCCTTAATGGGGGGGTGGGGTCGGGATGTGGATATCAAGGGTGATTAGCTTATGGTCAGATCGGGCCAATGAGCAGTTGACTTCAGGTGACATCCTGACGGTGTTTTCAGCAAAATGACATTTACTTTTAGAGGTGCCAGAAGCAGTTGAAGACTGGGGGGGCATCAAGAGGGGTACTTGGTGATTTAAAAAGAGGTAACATTTTTAAAGGTTTTTACTACCATTACAGGAGCAACAGCGTGATGGAAAAAGTTATGTACTCACCATAACTTTCCATGTTGGTAGTCCATCTCACCCTTCATTTTTACATATGGGTTGGGAGCCAATTCTCTGCTCTGACTCGGCCGATTTACAAGCTCAAAGACTTCTGGTTGGCTCGTGGCTAAGCAGGTATCCCATGGTGCACCAGTGGAATCCCCAGATCTTGTTTGCTGCTTGCTAGAAACAGAAAAACCCCTAACCAACAAACCAATACTAAAGGGTCACCAACCAAGACATATTATTGCCTCCAGATCTTCCAGGATGGGGGCAGGAGGGTGGGTTGGTAAAAATGAAGGGTGAAATGGACTACCAACGTTGAACGTTATGGTGAGTACATAACTTCTTTATGTTAGGTAGTCCAATCGCACCTTCATTTTTACATATGGGACAGCATCCCTAGCACCTTATTCTTGGGTGGCTCATTGGAAAATACTCCTGAGCACCGTGGAGCAAAATGATGCACTACCCCTGGATGCCAAATCCAACTTATGTGTAATAAAGGTGTGAGGGGTATCCCACGTAGCTGCTGCACAAATATGATCAAGTGGTACCCTGGCTTGAAAGGCTGCAGAGGTAGATAGAGACCTGGTAGAGTGAGCCTTGATGCTGTGGGGTAAATGTCTGCCCTTCGAATTTCAGATGAAGGCTATGCGACTAAAAATCCAATTAGACAATGTCACCTTAGAAGCTGGTAAGCCCAATCTGGAGTCGGAAAAGGAAATTAATAACTGATCTGACTTCTGAAATTCTTTGGTCCATTGCAAATAAAAATGTAGCCGTCTATGAACATCCAAGCTAGTGGAAACAATATTCAGCTGCATTACAGTAATTGGGAAAGAAAACTGGAAGTTCAATGGACTGATTTAAGGTAGCATTAGAACAAACTTTGGGAACAAATGAAAGATTGGTACATTAAGATACCCTGCCTTTATGAAAGATTAAATAAGATGGCTTAATAGACAGGGCTTGTAGCTCAGATACACATCTGGCTGATGTAATAGCTACTAAAAACAGAGTCTTCCAAGACAAATATTTTAAAGAAGATGAATGAGAAGGTTCAAAGGGAGGAGATGTCAACTTGGACAACACAAAATTCAAGTCCCAAAAAGCCACAGGTTCTTGTAATGGTGGTATCAGTAAAGTGGCCCCTCTCAAGAAAGTCTTGCATAGATTATGAGACATAAGGTTGGCATTTGGAGACCCTAAATAAAAATGAGAGATTGCCGCCAACTGTACTTTGATGGTGGCCATGGCAGATCCCTGCTGAAAAATCTCCAAAAGGAATTCCAGAATCATGGGAATAGGAGCGGTGTAAGGCTCCACATTCATTTTCTGGGCCCAACTAGAAAACCTTTTCCATTTACTGTCATACAGCCTTCTGGTTGAGGGTTTATGTGAGGATAAGAGAATATGTGACACTGAGGAAGAAGAATCATGAAGCCCGACTAGAGATGGAACTGGAGTAGCCATGCTGTCAATTTGAGGGTGTGGAGAGCGGGATGTATTGAACCAGAAATGTGGGTCAATAGATCTGGAACTGGGTCCAGAATCCAAGGATCATCCAGGAGAAGAGGCTCGAGGAAGGAGCAATGAGGATCAACTTACCTCCCAGCCGACTGGCTTTCTGAATCACTTTGGGGGTAAGAGGGAATGGAGGAAAGGCATAGAAAAGTCCTGTGGGCCAATCGTGGACCAGAGCATCTCTCGGTGTTTCCCCCAGAGGGGGAATCAGGGAAAAATAGCTGCTGCACTTGGCATTGACTGGGCTGGCAAAAAGGTCGCAGCAAGGATGTCGCCATCTCTGGAAAATCTGTTCCACTATTTCCCATTTCAGAGACCACTCGTGAGGCAGTAAGATTGCCCGGCTTAGCTTGTCGGCTATTACGTTGGTTGTCCCCGGAATGTGCGTTGCCATCAGAAAGCGCCGGGAAGAAATGGCCCATTCCCAAACTCACATGGCCTCTCGACAGAGTGGGTAAGATCTGGTACTGCCCTGTTTGTTGATATGCCACACAACCTACATGTTGTCCGATTGTATTGCAATCGTCCCTGGAGGAAGAAGGTCCTGAAGTGTTTGCAATGCCAGAAGCACGCCCTTATCTCCAGAACATTGATATGCAGATTAGCCTCGTGTTCTTGCCATGTGCCGTGGACAGTCCTGCCAAGATAATGCCCCCCCCACCCGACCTGGTAGGCATCTGTGATCACAGTTGAAATGGGTTGGGCAGGAACAAAGGGAGCTCCTGTGAACAAGTGGTTGGGGGCTGTCCACCAATGCAGGTCCTTTTTGCATGATTCCGTCAGCAGGATAGGGTGACTCAGCGGTAGATATTGGAATGACCACTGGGAAGACCGGAGCCATTGGAGGATTCTCATTTGCAACCTGGCTAAAGGAATTAACAGAATGGTTGAGGCCATCGTACCAAGAAGAAGAAGAACCCATTTTGCTTTGACTTTCTGAAGCGGAAGAAGACACTGAACTTGTGAGATGAGGTTTTGTGCTCTTTCGGCGGGGAGACGAACTGTCATATCCACTGTGTCTACCTCTGCGCCTATAAAAAATCACAGATTGTGAGGGCAGTAATGCAGACTTTTCCCAATTTATGGAGATCCCTAGTTGAGCACAAAGTTGAATGGTGGTGTCACTATTTTGGATGAGTAGATGCCTGGTGGGGCCGGTCAGAAGTCAGTAGTCCAAATACAGAAATACCTGGAATCCCTGACGTCTCAAGTGAGCTGTCACTACTGCCATGCATTTGGTGAACACCCTGGGAGCTGCGGTGAGTCCAAAGGGCAGAGCATGAAACTGATGATGGCTGGCTCCCAGCTGGAAGTGCAGATATTTCCTTGACGCCTTGACCATTTTTATATGGTAGTAGGTGTCTTGGAGATCCAGAGAGCCCATCCAATAGTCTTTCCCTAACAATGGGAATATCAACTGCATTGTGACCATCCAAAACTTGTCCATCACGGATTTGTTTAATCTGCTGAGGTCCAAAATTGTCCTCCAGTCTCTGGTTCGTTTTGGGACTAAAGAACCTGGAGTAAGTTCCGGATCCTGTCTGGTCTGCTGGGATGGGCTGGATGACTCTTTTTAAGAGCAACTTGTTGATCTCCACAGTTGCCTGATCCCTGTGATTGGGTGGAACATCTGGGATCTTTTTGGGAACAAACGGTGGAAGGGAAAAGGGTATGATATAGCCTCTGTTAACTCTTTGTACCCACTTGTCTTGGGTGATATTTAGCCAGGTTTCTGAATACAAAGAGATGCGACCCCTGACTGGCCCCAGAGAAATGCAATCAGGCCCCACATCAGGAATCACAGCCTTGCTGGTATTGCAGACCACTCCTGCCTCTAGGGCAACATCTACCATTTCCTCCTCCTCTGCCTCTGAAGGAGGATTCACTGTGTGTGTCCGGAAAGACCCTATGGGACTTTTTGAACCACATTTTACCCCCCTTTTGACCTTTGGGGTATGGTCGAGAGGGAACAGTAAAATGGAGACCCACGGCAGAGAGAGTCTTTCCGTCCTGCTCACACCGAGTGAGTGTTTCACCTTGGGACCAAAGAGGAACCATCAAACGGGGCATTGGTGAAGGTGGACTTGAACAGCTCTGCAAAATTACACAGGCGCATCCAGGAGTGGCGCCTAAGGGTAACACCTGAACCCGCTGCTCTGCTCACTCCATCAGCCACAAGGAGGAGTTAACTACAGAATTTAGGATGGACAACAGAGCAGAGATCCTATCAGGGACTCCCTCAGGACAAGCACCCTGTATGGAATCTCCTAACTCCTTGAGGAGATCACTCTGCAACCTCGTGAAGTGAGATAGTTCAGAGATCGAAGTGTAAATGCCGCTGAACTAAATACATGCTTCCCAAATCTGTCAAGACTCCTTGTTTGGTGGATGAACAGAGGAAGAAGTCTCCAACTCTTTCTTTGTGGCTGCCGCCACCACCATGGCATGTACGGGAACGCCCTTAGACAAGAACTCTTTTCCAGGAGGGGCAGACAGAAACTTATTTGGTCTCCTGGGGACTGGCTCCATGGCATCGGGAGTATCCCACGCCTTCCGACTAACCAGATCCATTAGTTTGTCAAAAGGTGGAGATACCCATGAGGCAGAGGGTTGAGACCCAAAAGCCTTCAGCTACACAGACTCCTCATCAGAAGGGTTGACTGTGGGCCAGTCGCACCTCTGTTTAAGGATCTCCAGGATGTCCACAAAGGAGACATCATCAGAAGATGACTTGGGGGGGATCCTTCCGACTCCTCGAGGTCAGTGTCCGATGTCAGCGACTCATCCTGTGAGTCAATATGCTTCCTGTTGCATACCCTCTTCTGGGGGGACTCTTTGAAGGGACATTCTGGGGAGGCCTTGAAAGAGTGGGGGCCACCAGCCGGTGGCTCCTGAGGCTGCGGGTCTCTGCTGTCTCTGGAGAGAGTAGGTACTGAGACTTAAGTGGGTGCCCTGGGGGGAAGAGTGCTTGTACCACTGGCAGGGGCTGTAGATTGAGACAGCACACTCATCACCTCAAAAGCCAACCTCTAATCGGCTCCGAGACAGATGCAGGGTCCGAGCTCACCCTGGCGGAAGCACCTTGAGGAAGGCTCTGCACCGAAGATCGATTCAAACCCTCCCCATCGGCGTAGACAGAAGAGCTTCAGTCCCTGGACAGGACGGACGGAGCTGAGCATGTCAGAGCTGAACTTGGCTCCAATGCAGCAGCAAGGGGAGCTGGAACCGAGGGTTCCTCCACTAGTAACAAGCACTCTGGCTCCGAAAGGCCAACAAGGCTCGGAGGAGGAATAGATGAGGGCAAAACTAGATCGAGTGGCTCCGGAACTGACTGGGTCAGAGCCAACAAAAATTTAGGTAGAGCAGACTTCAGGAGTGTCAGTACTACCCTCTCCACATCATCTTCCGAAAGGCTCCTGTAAGATAAGGTAGGGCATCTCGACCTAGGAGGCACTGGAGACTTGATTAGCAAGGAGACCACTAGGGATTCTACAGACCGGCTCCGAGCAGTAGAGTCAACTATTTCCAGAGGTTCAGAAGTCAGCACCGAAGCACCTGTGATTGACACTGATACCATGGTGCTCTCCCTTCAGCTCCGGAGACTGAGGAGTCGAGGAGGCAGATTTTGGTAATTTGGAAGGCAGCTCCGAGACACCAGCCAGTGCCGGAGAAGGCCTTTTAGAAACTTTCCGTTTGGATTCAGATCTAGATTTTGAAGACTTGGAAGAAGTTGACGAACTAGATAAAGCTTCCTCAAAGGTTGGTTTCAGAAGACCCTTGAGTATCAGCTTGTTCTTTCTCACCTGCAACACTCTAGGAGAGGAAGCATGATTCCTGCAAATGGATGGCTCCCAAGCAGTAGACACAGCTACTGTTGCCATCCGTTAATGATATTTTCTGGGAGCATTTCATGCATTTTTTGAACCCAGAGGGTTTATGCTCCTTGCTATCCTTAGACATTGCAGACACACACCCAATACCAGAGGAGAGATAGGAAGAGAGACAATAAATGAGGACTAGGTCCTCTAACTAAAACGGGCCTAACCCTGCAGAAGAGTTACACGAGGATTAGTCCTCCAAGTTAAATGGGCCTAGCCCGGTGTAACAGAAAACTAGGTCTTCTAACTTAAACAGACCAAGTATTTAACACAGACACACACAGGTTCAATTACACAGGAAAAAGTTTGTAACAGCAATCCTATGAATATCACCTTAGCAGGTCCCTGCCAAAGACAAGTTAACAGTCAACAGCAACCAAAAAAAAGGTCTGAGCAGTACAAATAAATCAACAGAAGCCCCTGTTGATTAAGAGTGGAAAAAAACACCAAAACCAACGCTATACCTAGGCAAAAAAGTGCAACGGCGCCTAACTGGCACACAGGATACCAAAACTACAGTGAAAAAAATCCACAAGGACAACATAGGCAAAGGCCTATAATGTAACACTAAATATGCAATATCCACTATGAATGTAAAGAACTGAAAAGGACTTAGCCAGAGCCAAGAGAAACACATCTGAACTCGTCGACGTGGCAAACGAGATCTGGGGATTGCACTGGTGCACCATGGGATACCTGCTTAGCCACGAGCCAACCAGAAGTCTTCGAGCTTGTAAATCGGCCGAGTCAGAGCAGAGAATTGGCTCTGAACCCATATGTAAAAATGAAGGTGAACTTGGACTACCTAACATGCTAAGTTTCATTAAGGATAATTGCACATAAATTTCTTACAGAATTAGAAATTAAGCCAACCTGTGTTGATATGAGTTGGTATCTGTTAAAGAAGCAATGGCAGTAGTTAAATCAAGCATGCCATTCTGAAGTACATTACTCTTTCCTGTACAACTTATTGGTGAAGAGGAATTAGCTGACAATAGTACTTGATGCAGTACTTGACCTGCATAGAGTGAACTGCAATAGCTTTGTAAGCAGGGATGCAACGGATCTATTTCTGACCATAGTACTGACAACATACCATACACGTTATATTGTGCAGTTGTAAATATGCAAGCTGTAGTACTACTAAAGCTTGTGTATTTCCTACTTCATAATAAAGTTTACAGTGGGATACCAAGACTGTGGTCAGAAACTGACAAACACAAAGTCCCATCTTGTATTTACTTGGCATGCAGTAACAAAAGTGTGTGTGTGTGTGTGGGGGGGGGGGGTACTGTGCTTCTGAGTTTGGAGTCTAAGAAGCAATAATGAAATAAAATGCAACACAAGCTTGTATACAAGTTTCCCATGTATGCACAACCACCAAAATGAAACAGTTCCCCTAATGACCGCCCCCCCCTCAGTAGTCTATCTATGTATGCACAAAAAGCAAATGACATCAAAATTAATCATTTCCCCAAGGTTTCCTTAAGCAGTTTGTCCATGGATGCAAAAACACCAAAATGAAACATTTTCCCAAATGACCTGTTCAACAGCCTGCCCATGTATGCATGTAAGGAGCAAATGACATCAAAATGAATAATTTCCCCAAGGATGCCTTGCGTACTTTGTCCATGTATGCACAAGCACAAAAATTAAACATTTTTCCCCCGACTCCTTCAGTACTTTGTCTATGTATGCACAAGCAATAAAATGAAACATTTCTCCTAACAATCCTCTCAGTAGTCTGTTCATGTATGCACAAGCACCACCACCAAATGACATCAAAATGAATCATTTCCCCTAAGGTTCCCTTAATTACTTTCTATGTATGCACAAGCACAAAAATAAAACATTTCCCCAATGACTTTTTCAGTGGTCTGTTTGTAATCATGGTAAACACAAAATTACATCAAAGTAAATAATTTCCCCCAAGGATCCCTTAATTATGTTTCCTTGTATATACAAGCACAAAATTAAAACATTCCCCCAAATTCTTCAGTAGTTTGTTTGTATGCACAGTAAGCACAAAATTACATCAAAATGAATCATTTCCCCCCCAAGGATCCCTTACGTACTTTTGTCCATGTATGCACAAGCACTAAAATGAAAATTTTCTCCAATGACCCCTTCTGTCAGGTTTGTCTATGTATGCACAAGCACCAAAATGAAACATTTCTAACAACCCTCTCAGTAGTCTGTCCATGTATGTACACGCATCACCAAATGACATCAAAATTAATAATTTCCCCCAAGGTTCCCTTACTTTTCCATGTATGCACAAGCACAAAAATAAAATTTTCCCCAACGGCTTTTTCAGTAGTGAGTCTTACTGTTTGAGTAAGCACAAAATTACAACAAAATGAATCCTTTCCCCCAAGGATCCCTTATGTATTTTGTCCATGTATGCACAAGGACAAAAATTAAACATTTTCCCCAACTTGTTCAGTACTTTGTCTATGTATGCACAAGCACTAAAATGAAAAATTTTCCCCAACGACCTCTTCATTACCTTAGACCCAAGACCCTCACCCACTGCCTTTCCCACCCGGTTACCAAACAAAAAATAAATACTGGTTGCAACTAACTGTATGCAAGACAGTAATATATTTAACACACCCCCACCACTGCACTGACAGCAATGGACTTTAATGCTTCTTGTTCAATCACTCGATTGTGGAACAAGGACTGCACGTCAGTCTGGCCAGCAGAAGATTATCACTTGAAAAAAAGTGCGGTAAGGTCACACAAGCACAATGGTTTTAACTGCCAATGTGTACACCTGTGTGACCTGCCACTGAACCCTGACCAGACTGAACTATTAAGTCAGTCAGGCAAGGGGGAGGCAGACCAATGTGCCTGCTTAGTGGTACTTGCAGTATAGCCCAGTCCCAAAAATCTAAAGTTGACCCCCCCCCCCCCTGCACAAGTGGAAGTCAAGTCAAGCAGGAGAGCACAACCGTATGAACTACCCGATCCTAATTAGATTTTAATTAAAAGAAAAGAAATTGGTGTTTTTGACTTTTCCTGTATTTTTAATGCTGGCTACTTGCTAGCAACTGCAAGGACATACTAAGACATAGGCTGCAAAAAGTGTGTGTGTGTGTGTGGTGCCCCTTCCCTCTTGCTCTATGATTCCAGTGCCCATGTTTACTTTCTAGATTAATTCCTACCGTACATCTAAATGTTAGGGAAAAGGTTGCTTAACTGACTACACACTTTTCAATATGAGTTGCCTAGCTTCAGTTGTTTTGTAGAGGAGGCCAAGAAAAGTACAGTTGTGTACACTTACCATAAATGTAGATGTTCGAGTGTATTCACTGTTGCAGTCATTACATTTGGGTAATCCTGCTGGCAGGTTGCCCTCAGTTGGCCTGAATTCCAAAGTTCTGGGTCCTGCATTGGTTGCTGTCACCCTTCCTTGACATCAGGTCGTCAGGGGTATAAAAAATGCGGCCGATGCCATTTTCTTTAGTTTTCCTTGCCCCAGATGTCAGGTGCCCCCTAAAAGGGTAGCCAAAATTTGTATATATGTAAATACATGCACCAATATAAACTTTACCTTCATCTACAAGCAAATACACCACATAGGTTGTATAAATCAGAGAAGGAAAGATAGGTTTCATCAGAAGAAAGGGGGATGGCAGGTGGGTAACCTGGACTGCAACAGTGAATACACTCGAACATCTACATTTATGGTAAAAGTGTACACAACTGTACGATGTTCTTCGTGTTTCACTGCTGCAGTCATTACATTTGGGTAGAGTCCCAAAGCTATGGATGGGAGGCTGGAGCTAAACAGCATTAGGAACGACTATGAGGCCCTGCAGAACTGCAGTAGCAAAGCCTGCCCTGGATTTAGAGTAGAGTGGCAGATGATAGTGCTTTGTAAATGTGTGCACTGAACTCCAAGTAGCAGCCTCTAAAATGTCCTTGGTTGGTACTCCCCTGAGAAAGGCTGCTGAAGTGGCTGCAGCTCTGGTTGAATGTGGCCTAATGCCCTTAGGCACTGGCTTGCCATGGTGCAAGTAGCAGAAGCGAATGTAGTGGCCTATCCACTTTGAAATAGTCTGCTTTGAGATGGCCTTTCCTTGTGATCCTGCAGCATATGCCACTAGTAATTGCTCTGTTTTCCTGAAAACTTTGGTTCTGTCCAAGTAGAATCTAAGCTCTCTGTGTACGTCCTAAGAATGCAGAATTCTCTCTCCATTGTTCTGTGGATTTAGATAAAAAGTTGGCAGATGAATAGTTTGGTTAAGAGCCACACTGGATACCACCTTAGGCATAAATGTTGGGTTTGTCCTCAGAGAGACCCTGTCTGGATAAAAAAATATAAAAGGTTCCACAGCCATGAGTGCCTGTAGCTCTGAAACTCGTCTTGCAGAAGTTATTGCTAAGAGCAGAGCTGTTTTCCAAGATAAAAACTTTATATCAGCAGTAGCAGTTGGCTCAAAAGGAGGCAGAGTGAGTTTTTTCAAGACATAGTTGAGGTCCCATGCAGGCATTGGTGATCTCCTTGGAGGCCTTACATTTTTGGCTCCTCTGAGGTACTGTTTTAATAAGGGATGAGAAAAGATTGGTGGCTCTGTATTGTAATGAGCTGAAATGGCAGAGGCATGAATTTTAATAGATGAAAAAGATAGGCCTTTGTCCAGCATCTCAGTTAAGTATTGCAAAATCTGAGGAATATTTGGCACAGCTGTATCAGTACCTTGTGCCTGGTTCCAAGCATAGAATCTCTTCCATTTTCCAGCATAGGATTTTCTAGTACTGGGCCTTCTGGCCTCCAAAATGACATCCATCACAGCTTTATTGAGAGGTGTGTTTTGTATGACTACTTTATCCGCCATGCTGCCAGGTTTAAAGTCCTGAGTTGGCTGTGTAGGATCTGTTTGTTTTGCTGGGACAGTAGATAAGGTATTTGAGGTAAGGTCCAAGCTAGGCATTGAGACAAGTTCTTTAGGATTGGCGGCCAGTCTGGGGCAATCAGTATCATTTTTAGCCTCTCCTGTCTGACCTTTAGGAGTACTTTGGGGAGGAGTGGCAGTGGGGGAGAGGCATATACTGATAGATTTTTCCAACTGAAAGATAGGGCGTCCACTTTCCATGCTTGTCTGTTATAAGTCATTGTGCAGAATTTTTTAGTGGGTAGTTGTGAGGGGAGGCAAATAGATCTATGTCTGGGCATCCCCATTTCCTTGTTATCATGCTGACGACTTGTGGATCCAGCTGCCACTTGTGGGGATCCATGAGGTTTCTGCTTAGTTCATCTGCCAGAGTATTTTTCCTTCCTGGCAGGAATTGTGCCTGCAGATGTACTTGGTAAGTTAATGCTGTGTCCCACAAAGTCATGGCTAGTCTGCAAAGAGGGTAAGAATGTGTGCCCCCCTGCTTGTTTATATACCACATGACTGTGGTGTTGTCTGTCTTTATCAGTAGTTGTCCCAGATGAAGTAGGTCCTTGAAGGCTGTCAGGGAATTCTGAACAGCTAGCATCTCTTTTTGACTGATATGTAGATGCATTTGGGTTGAGGACCATGTGCCCTAAATGCATCTTCCTGCCATGTGGGCCCCCCAGGCATAATCTGATGCATCCGTTGTTAGTGTCTGCCTGGCTGGGGGTAATGTGAATGGCTGTCCCTTGTTTTGGTGACAAGCCTTTGCCCACCATCGAAACTCCCATTGTAGGCAGGGAATGAGAGTAATCATTGTTTCCAGGCTGTGGCAATGTTGAGTCCAAACACTTCTTAGGTACCATTGAAGTTTCCTCATATGCAGTTTTGCATATGGAATTATTAGGATATAGGATGCCATGAAGCCCAAACCCTGCAGAATTTTTCTTGCGGATAACTGGGCCTTTGTTGCCAACATTTTGAAATAGGTTATCAGTTGCCTTTGTTTGTCTGGCGTGAGATGAGCCATCTGGGCAGTTGTATTTAAGCTTGCAGCCAGGAATATTATCTCTCGAGAGGGTACTAGTTTTGATTTCTTTTCGTTGACTGCGTACCCTAGGCATGTTAGAAGTCTTTTGACAAATGCCAGATGCTGTAGAAAAATGTCCTTGTTCTCTGCTTGAATCAGACAGTCATCCAAGTAAGGATATATTTGTATTCCTCAGTCTGCAGAATGCAATTACTGGTGCCAGGCACTTTGTAAAGACCCTGGGCGCAGTAGATATGCCAAAGGGCAGTGCAGAGAATTGGTAATGCATTGAGCCAGCCTTGAATCTGAGGTATCTTCTGCATAATTGTCTGATCGGGACATGCAGGTATGCCCCTTTTAGGTCTAGAGTCACCAGCCAAGCATTCTTGCCCAGCATGGGCAGAAGCTGCTGCAGTCATCATCGTGAATTTTGGTATATCCAGGAATGTGTTCAGAATAGATAGGTCCAGTATTGGTCTCCAGGTCTTGTCCTTTCTGGGTACCAGGAACAGTCAAGTAAAATCCTTGTCCTTGCTCTGGTACTTGTTGAATGGCCCCCATGTCCATGTGGGATGAGAATTGTTTTTGTGCCTCTGCCCAGTGATTTTCTGGCAGATCTGGCCAGCCATTTGCCTTTGGCAGGGTATGGAAATGGAACTTGTACCCTTGTGACACGATATTTAGGACCCATTGGGACTGTTTCCTGTATGTTTGAAATTTTGTCTTCTCCAACTTTGGAGGTAGAAGCACCCCGTTGCTTTGACCTGTAGGAAACTTGCACCTGAGATCTGCCTCTAGGGTGTCTGGATCTGCCCCTTTGAGGTCGGTCTGACACAGGAAAAGGACCAATTCTTTGTAGGCCAGTGTCTACTAAACCTAGGTGGCTGTACTTGTAAAAGATCTGACAGTTTGCATAAATTTAGCTTTGTCCTCCATTTTCTTTAACACCTCTTCTGCCTTAACACCAAACAAAGTATCATGCTGTAAAGGTGCATCTAATAATTTAACTTTGACATGATTTTGTCAGATTTTGTTCCTTTAACCAAGCATGCCTCCTAATTACAGAACCCGTAACTGCGGCCCTGCAGGAGGCCTCCAAAGAATCAAAACCACATTGCAAAGTATGCTTTCCAACTTGTTCAGCTGCACGCAATAAATCCTGCATTTCCTTGTTTTTTTGCACATTCAGAGTTTAATAACATTTTCTGTTTAAGCAATGCCATGACATGTTGTTGATATTTGAGCATATGAAACTAACAGTTTAAGGCCCTTATAGCCAAGGTAGCAGATGTGTAAACCTTTTTTTCCCATCTATCCAGTGCCCTAGAATCTCTGTCAGAGTGGGTAGGGTTTTTTTTTGCAGCAGAAGCCTTAACTCCTTTGGGACCCTGTGAAATAGTTTTTGGGTCTGCAGCACGGTTTTTAAAAAGGAATTTATGAGTCAGGAACCCTGTAATATCTGTCAGGCTTAACAGGAGCTGGAGGTAAGGAGTCAGGGGTAAGACTAGACTCCAAAAACACATCATCTACAATATCTAATACAGGTGGAATGGCTAGTGGCCTGTGTTGAGGTAGTAAAAGGAAATCCCCAAGCCTCTTTTCAGATTCAGAAAAATCTTGGCTCTCCCAGTGGAAATGCTCCCTCATGTTATGCAAGGTTTCCCCAAAAGAATAGTCCTCTGGAGGAGAAGCTGAAGGTATAGATTCTTCAGCATCAGAATCCTCATAAGGGAGGAAGAGAATATTCCTGATCAGAAGCGGAATCAGAAGAAATAGAGACCTGACCTGAAGATTCATAGTCAGTCTCTTGCCTAGGCCTGTTATCAGGAGGGGGATGGGAACCCCTGATCAAGGTAATTAAGTCTTCTGCCATTTTGAGCATCTGTTTTTTGGGCATAGAGGCCTGTCCACGTGGCTCTTGAGTTTAGAAGGTGCTTTAGTCTTTGAAGCTGAGGTTGGCTTAATGTAAAGATGTTTAGGTCTGAATACACCCTCAGAAGCTGGTGCCTGCTCAGTGGCTCCAGACCCATCTGAAGGTATAGTATCCGAGGCTCCAATACCTTGAGTTTCCAGCGGCATGGCCGACTCCTCATGGGAGTCGGTAGTGGGCTGCGAGTCTAAAGTAGCGGGCATCAGGGGTTGCGAAAGCGTCTCACTGTGAACCGGCGACTGGCTTAGGAGAAACTTCATCAGTTTTGGGCCTTGGTTGTCTATCTCTCTCCTTTTCTTTGCATTTTTTGTGAACTCCGGTAGTCGGGTAGCTATCCAACGACATTTCTGGATAATTAAACCGGCATCCAAAATAGTTTAAAGCACAATCATACAGATGCTCAGTAGTGCGTTGGTTAAATCTAGCACAAAACTGACAACCAGTAATGCTATGATCAGGGCCTAGGCAAGGAATACAGTAAGAATGAAAGTCCTTATGAGGTATTTGCTTTCCACAAGAAATACAATTATTAACTTTTTCTGACCGGTCTGGAGCAAGAAAAAAGTTTCCCCAATGGAGTACTTAGCTTTATTGAAGACTTCGGATCTGAAACTCGAACACGAAAATCTCAGGAGTTGGCCGACCGGCACTTGCGAACTGCTTCTGCTTTGGGCACAGCACGGCAAGAAAGACTAAAGAAAATGGCATCGGCCGCATCTTTTATACCCCTGACGACCTGTCAGGAAAGGGGTGACGCAGGACCCAGGACTTTGGAATTCAGGATGACTGAGGGCAACCTGCCAGCAGGATTACCCAAATGTAATGACTGCAACAGTGAAACACGAAGAACATCAAATTTTTGCTTAATGGGCTTTTCAACGGCTTCCCTTAACTGGAAGAGTCTGGCTCCTCAGCCAAACATGCCTGTGCAAAACCTGCTGCTGCACTAATGCTGGTAGACTACATAACCACATTTATAACAACCCTTAAAAGGCCCTCCAAGTTATTCTACATACTATGACCCTTACAACCTCATCAGGTATTTTAACTGCCATGTTCTCTGAAAATATCTTTGATACTTTGAGAACAAACAGCTCATCTTTCTCTGAAAATTATCTGGAAAGGATCAATGGGCAGACACAACTGATTAATTTGTTTAAAAAAAAACTGAAAATGGTGCAAGTTGCTCCTTTTAGCTGTGCAGAGGACAGATATTATGGGCAGGGAGAGTGTAGCTCTATTCTGTAAAGGTCTCAAAGATCTGGAATGGCAGACATCCATCTGTGGCTATCTGCCTTGGATCATACTGCTGCACTGAACCTTACCATGAATAACTGGCTACCCCTTTGCATGTTCATCCGTACTAACATACAGAAAATTGGACAGGAACTACTTAAAACTTAACATATTATAGGTGTAGTTTTTGAAGAAACTGTAACTAAGGATGCATGGAGTAAGAAGTGGCTTCCTTGGGTCATCAGTTTTAAGGCCCCCGTTAAGATCTGCACAGAGACATGGAATCTAAAGGGAGGCAGGTTGCAATAGCTGAAATATGTACATTTCTGGCTGCACAAGATAATCCCCCAAGAAACAGCTCAGCTACTTATTGTATGACTCTAGGCTCTGCAGCTTCAGTACAGAACATGCCTTAAACTTGTAAAAAACACACTGCCTTTCTCATTTGGATAGGTGAGGTTTTCTGGTGTTCAGCTTCCTGGCATCCTGCAAGATGTGTAATATTTCCTCAGAGAAATGGGTATTAGGTTGAAATTATCCATGCTGCCAATTTAAGACCCCTTGTAATTAGGTGCACTAGTGACCAGTTTTGCTGTGTCAGGAAGACCTTCGGTAGTAGTAGTTTGCATGAGCACAGAGGGGTTACCTAACAGAACCAAGGTAGCACTGGCCATAGCAAGATTATTTAAAAAAAAGTCTTACCTTTTGAAGCATTCTGGGAAGTAAAAATATACTGGAGTTTATTTGACCACAGGAAAAAAAGGCTAAAACCATTAATGCTCCTTTGTATGGGAATTTGGCATAGAAGTTGTTCAGTGGACGATTCTCCTGCAGTGCAAATGCCTCTCTCTCTTTGGGGTCTCCACATCTACAATAGACTTTGGAAAACCATGTTGTCTGATCTTCATTCAGGAGGAAGCCAGAAGTGAGTTTAAGTCTGACATGTATGTGACCAGGATATACAGGCCTTCTTGGGAAGTTAATCTTCATAATGGATAAGAACAGGAGCTATATCTTTGGTGGTGCAGCGGTTAGCACTGTTGCCTCACAGCAAGAGGCTCTCTGGTTTGATCTTTGGCTGGGGTGTCTTCTGTGCGGAGTCTGCATGTCCTCCCTATGGTCGTGTGGGTTTCCTCCCACATCCCCAAAGACATACTGCAAGTGGACTGGACATGCTAAAATTGGACCTAGGCGTGAGTGCGTGCATGTGTGTGCCTTCTGTGGAAGGTTGGGTGCTGGGCTGGCAACTCAACACCATAAAACTCCACTGCCAATCATGAGCGGACAAGGTGATCTGCTGTGGCGACCCCTAACCGGGAAAAGCCAAGAGAAAGAGAGAGGAGCTATATCTTTATATACTACATAACTGATTTTGCCCACTACCTTCAACATTCCTTATGGCAATATGGTCTTGAATGTCTGCAAGTACACAAACATCTTCATTACACTTGCATGCTTCCTTACCCTACATGGTGACAAATCTGAACCATGCATTCCATCTACATGGGCTGTGAGAGTTCCCCCAAGCTAAATCTCAGGCATCAGCTACCAGGGCCTATGGTCACAAAAGGCTTCCCCTTTGTTGGCCAACACCTGCTGGGATCACCACCTGACTTCCTTCAATATAGAGGATTAGTAATACATTTTCAAGAGCTGCTGATCCCACAGAGTGAGGTAACATTTTGTTTTTCTCAACTAGAGTATGGTCACTGCTAAAAAAAAAAAGTGTGTGTGACATGTAGCCATAAGACTTTAGAAGTATGTAGGCTGTCCTATGTCTCCATTTGCCCATAATGGCAAACAGCTCCATTTGGATGGGCTTATCTTAGATAGCAGGAACTGTTTGCATCCAGCATGTCTCCAAGGAAGATCTTTGAAGTCCCTGGGATTAGGCTGGATATGGATAGGATTGAAAAATAACTGGAGATTGGCTAGCTAATGAACAGAATATTACAAGGCCTTCTGCATGATGTCCAGGGTGTCCAGGGTGCATCTGGATTAAGCTGTTGTCCATATATGGGTAGATGAGCAAATACTGGTGGCAAGCATTAGATGAATACTGTAGTATAATGGAAAAACAAAGAAGAATGTCCAAATACTTTGTAGAAGCAAAGAAGATTGCATGTGGTCTACAAGAATAGGAATATGCGTATAGGCATCCTTCAAAATCCAGGGTAACCAACAAGGCATCTAAAAGAGGAGAGCATAGATTTAGCATTCTGAATCTGGTTGCTTTTAGAATTTGTTCAATCTGTACAAGTCTAAATTGGGTACCCAGGAGCATTGATCATGTTAACTACTTCCTATGAAGGGATGGGAGGCATTTTATTACGACTGCAGAAAGAAAAATAACTGCATTGCATTCAACATGATTCAGACATCTGAATGTATCCTCTACTTGAAAATATGATCAAGTCTTCTTTTAGGGGGGTGTGCAATCGCTGTGAATTAAGCTCCAGTGAAGCATTAATCAAAGGTATCTTTAAATGACAAAAAAAAAAAAAAATGTCTGTTGACTTGGTCTCGAATGTTCATCAGCTTTATGTACTTCTTGAAGAGTCTGGAAAAACTTGTTCAATTCTTCCACATCGAATTGAATGCCCCCAAAGGAGACCCTCTTTGTTGGATGGCCAAAAGTTGCAAATCTTCACTGGTATTACATTCCCCACCAAGCATCAGAGTTAAGCAGCTCCTTAGAAGGGGAGCCCTTTCCATCTGATGGTCAGAACTGTACCAAAGATAGGGTGTGTATAGAGTACACATGGGTATATATTGTTTTAATGTAAAAGGCAACTACAGTGATTAGCCTGTCATGTGGTACACTCTTACTTCTAGAGTTCATTTTGAATATGCACTTCATAGAAGTTAAAGATTGCCCATTATTTATTAAGCTTTCTGTTATAACATGTGGTTAAACAATTACCAGGACTCAAGATTTGGAGTGAAGAAATATAGTCACTCCTGTGCTCAGTTGCAACCACCAGAATTTCTTTGGTTGCAATGAAACTTGGCAGAAAACTGGAAACTTTCGATTTAAAAATTATTCTTCAGTGAAACTGGATTCGCAGGATGGTGAACTAGTGTGCTGCATTCCTGTTTTACTGTGAGGTGGGTGGGGGGATCAACCATAAAAGTATGTTTTAAAACAGCAAAAGCACATAGAAAAAAAGTCAGACTGTCAGCTCAGAAAGAATCTGAATTTTTAGACATTTCTTTTTAAGAGCACAAGGTCCTATTATGCAGACTACAGACATTCTCCCACGCTTAAATGCTGTGAATGTGCTGCGCGATTCAAAGACAAATCAATTTATGATGCAAGTTATGCAATACATGGCAGGCTAAAATAGGCCCAACTTTGGCAAAACTACTGGAAATGTGCAGAGCAAATGAAATATTAATACAGTTAAAAGGATTAACTGACAAATACATGCAAAATAAAATGTTAGTCAAATAAGGCACAAATGAAAAAATGGGAAGTGTTGTAAAAGTAAATGATATGGAGAAAAGGCACTACAAGAAAGATGGAGCCCAGAAAAAAAGCAGCTTATATAACCGAAAAATTATTCTGAATGTAATCAGTTCTATAGAACATGTGTAAAATTAGAAAATGTACTTAAAGGACTTGCTTGTTGTGAACAGAAATATGAAAATGCTGCTTTTAGTGGTACTGCAGCTTGCATGAAATTAGGAGAAAAGAAATTCACAGTATAAAAAACTGCATATGTAGATAATCCATCAGATTTCTTGGATACTGTACAGAAGCATAGCAAGTGATATCCTGCATGAACACGGATAGGCTTACCAA